>NC_028646.1:49792316-49800286 GCF_001406875.1 Solanum pennellii | reverse complement strand
ATATTTTCATAAATTCATTTTTCATGGGTTATATTTCATAAAGAGAAGACATGAATATTTTCATAAATTCATTTTTCATGGGTTAAGACCTAGGTTATATCATCGTAACATAGAAATCATGGTTATGCATGGGTTCATGGGAAATAAACTTAAAATCATCCAGTTTCTTAAATTGATGAATAAAAGTCATGAAAAAATCAAGTAAATCAATATTGAAAGGAACCATGACATCGAAGAAAGGCCTAACTTAAATTAGAGATCTCTAACTTTATAAATTAGAGAATCTAGGAACCCTATGGAGGAAAGGTCTCCATGGGTGAACATTATCATACCTTGTAGTTCAAAGCTCACAAGAAATGGAGAATTGAAGACTTGATCTTGAAACCCTAACTTGACTTCTTCTTCTTCTTCCTTAGAGAGAGAAATATTTGAGAGGAGGAGCTTGATAAATTTTGGAAATTTGAGAGAATGAATTCAGTTCGGGTGAATAGGCGGTTTAAAATCATTATATAGAGCCTTGGGTAGAAGGAAAAATTACATAAAATATGGTTAAAGCGATTGGGAAAATACCCAAAATCCCCATTAAAATAAGTGTCGGGCCTCATTAATGTCTGGACCTATGGTCCATTGGTTAGACCATGGACCATCCTGGTCAGCCGTGGGTGGGATCAGATACTTCCCATATTGGACTCCCATAGATGGAACCATGTATAGTCTGTGGGTCAATTTACGGGCAATACATCCCATCGTGGCTTCTAAGTTTTATCTTAAAATTCATTATGTGCCAGACCAACCTACGAGTCGTGGATAGGAAAATGGACCTTCCTGATTGACCATATGAAAAAAGATTAAGCCTTGACTCTTTAGGAAAATCTAGACTTGCCAACCACAGTCCTACCTACGCTCTGTGTATTAGACCACGGATCATTGGTGGCATCCGCCAGTACTTGCACCATATTCTGAAAAGTTGTAATTTCCTATATTTTTAATGTCAAGTGTTACATTATCTTCCCCTTGGGATCATTTGTCCTTGAATGAGATTAAAGAAATCATAAGGATTTTAGGATCTTTAACCTAATAGCCAAACATGAATGCAATCATATAAATGCACGTATTCGAGGAGGAAACATTAACTTCAAGCTAAAGCATCTCCAAAATGTCATTTCATATGGTTTATATGTAAATCATACTGAAATGCACATTAACATGAAGCAATCAATTAAGCTAAATCATATCTTTGAAAATCAGCTTTACTTCATCATGCATGCATGAGGATGACTAAGACACACGAGTCCTAAAGAGTGAACCATGATGGCTAAGGATTCAAGATAGATACAGAGATAGAAGGAAAAGGGTAGGGACACCAAGACATAACATCGCCATGGAACTTTCACACCTACCCACCATAATAAGGAGCTATTACAAAATCAATATAGTTCTAGTCACATTAACCATGAAGCACACTATCTCCCCCTTGGCATCAAACCACATTAGTTTTTCAAATCCATATCCTTCAACCCAACCATAACACCAAAGTCTTAACAGCAACTAAACTATTGACACAAGTAAACACTTAAGAAGTTTCCACTAGGATTTCAAGGACTACTCCAAACACAATAACCATACACAAAGTCTTACCATACCCAATAAAACACTATCAATCAATGCATAACCACAAGCTAAAATACCCTATTTCACAAATTATCGCATTTGGGGAACCCTCACAATCTTGTCGAGTTTAAAGAGCATAAAACTTATCTTGTTTCTAACCACCACTTGGACANTGAGTTTAAAGAGCGTAAAACTTATCTTGTTTCTAACCACCACTTGGACATGAGGAAGGGTAGTGTTGATCTCATCGATGATTATCTCCCTAACTTCATGCATCCTAAGGGCAATCCCTTATCTTACAATTCATTTTTTCGAGACCAAAACATGAATTTAAACCGGATAGTTACTCCCTATTACATATTCTCCCACACTCGCAACACTCGAGCTATATTTGCTCACTACTACCACTATCCCTTAAATGTGAGAACTCATTGTCATCCACTTTTTCCCTCTTTGGATCACTGATTTTCCCCTTAAGTTTTTCTTCTTCTATTTGTTGTGAATGAACCATAAAAAGTGATACATTCATGTCCTAATAATCATGGCAGTTAAGCATTCTTTGACCAAATAAGTTGGAATCACCTAACACAAAATACTAATCCTTACCCTTAGATCGGCAACATAGTTAGATTTCAAAGCATACTCCTTCACTCTCATATCCCCTTAATGAAGGTTAATAATATCAAGTACCCTTGCCTCCCTCATCTCAAGGGGAATTAACCTATCAAGAAAAGGAACCTTAAAGTTCTCCCAATCAAGAAGACCCTCTCTACAACCTTTTTTTCTATTGTTTGAACAAAACTTGAGAAACACCCTTAAGTTGATAAACGGCCATTTCCGCCTTTTAAATCGGCGTCACTCCCATAAGCAGTGTAGATCTTCTAGGATGGTTTTATGTGGGTTAAGTTGCGTTGATAGGTATTAAGTTTGTTCATGAGGCTATGAACAAAGTTCAACTTATTAGAGAAAGGTTGAAAATGGTTCAAAGTAAACAAATGTCATATGTCGATGTTCGAAGAACAAATCTTGAGTTTGAAGTAAATGCTCGCGTCTAGTTAAAAATTTCACCTATGAAGAGTGTGAAGAGATATAAGAAAAAGGGGAAACTTAGTCCCTGATATGTGAGCCCATAACAAATTTCGAGGCGTATTGGTAAAGTTGGTTATGAGCTTGATTTACCTAATAATTTGGCATCAGTGCGTCCAACTTTCCATGTATCCTTGTTGAAGAAATGTGTTGGAAATTTGACATATATAGATCTCTTAGAAGGTTCGGGGGTTAAGTAAAATCTTTCTTATGAGAAAGTTTTAATTGGGATTTTAGACTGTCAAGTAGAGAAGTTGAGTAACAAAGAAGTTTCTTTCGTGCATGTTCTTTGGAGGAATCAGTTACTTGAGGGTGCTACTTGGGAGGTTAAGGCTGATATGATGTCTTGTTATCCTCATCTCTTTCATTCTAATGTTTTTCTAGCTTGAGGTGTTTAGTACTCATGGTTTACTCTTTTGGTGTCATGTGACATAAATATCTCCATGAGTTTCTCATTTATTCATGATTCATGAAAAACTTTGATTTTGAGAAAATTAGCTAACTTGATCTATTTCTTCGTGTCTATGTGCATATGAGTATGAATTGCATATAGGCTTCATGAAATGATATATTGAAAATGTGTGGCTTGGAGTTGATGTTTCCTCCTCAAATATGTGCATCATGTGATTTCATTCATGATATCCTGTAGTAAATTCCTACCCTCCTTATCATATCTTAAATCTCATTCGAGGATGAATGTTCCAAAGGGGGAGATATTGTAACACCTCAAATTCAAGAAAGCCTAGAAAAGTAGCCTAGTGGGGAAAGTCACAAGCATGAACTGGACCATGGAACCCTCCACAGAGCCCTTAATGGGCCATGAAGGGGAACACTATCCGTTAAGGGTCTCGTGGTAAGTCTTGAAGGCCTGCGTCGCATGATTCCTTCTCACTAAGTCATTGATGGCCTGTGACGAGGATGATGGGCCGTGATGGTTGTCGTAAAAGTGACCCACTAGAAAGGGGTCTAGTACAGTCTCCCATTCCTACCATTAAAGACACACTTTTGGTATCAAGGTATTCTAGTCTTGATCTATGGAGTCCTTTCCTCCATGGAGTTCTAAAATCCTCCAATTTATAAAGCTAGAAATTCTCAATTGGGTTATGAGTTTCTTATATGTCATGGGTTCCTTTAAATGTTGATTCATTTGATTTATTTATGAACTTTTATGAATAAATTGATATAATTGCATGTTTTATAGATGAATCCACATGAATCCACGCCTAACCCATGTTTTCAAGATTATGATTATTGACAGTGGGCTTTGAACTATAATGAAGAATTATGGAATTATACATGTTCTTATGAAATTGATGAATTATGATGTAAGTTGCTTTGAGAGTAAATCATATATGTTGTTGTTGTTTTTGTTAATTGTTGTAAAACAAATTATCGCAAAAGAAATATTTAGGTTGAATGGCTTTATCACCTAAATTGAATCAATGTTAAAGAGCTATTCTAATGAAAACTAGCTCAGATTGGTTGCTCAAATGTACCTTTACATGGATGGCATATGACTTAGCTTCGTTTGGAAATATGACATGCCATCCATGGATAATAAGGACTAGCTAAGAAAATGACTTTTCTGTGGGATATGCGCTTAGCATTGAGATGATATTTAAATGAAAGCTCTCTCGTTAGTAGAGGTCAGGTTTCTAGTAGAAATCTTTTTACTTCATACCTATTTTCGTCATTAGCTAGTTAATCTAATGTCACATCCGAGGATCACCCCCTAGACGTAACCGGCGGCGGCGTATTCGGAGAGGACTAAGACTAGCCTCTTAGCATACATCATTACATTCAAAGGTTAAAAATGCAGAAAATTTAAAACTTTTCTTCTATCTATTATGAGGTTTACATAGACCTCTCGCATACACATAATATATTTATATCGAGTATACATAGACCCTTCATATAAGAAGGCTACATAGTCTCCTACCTTTATTGCACACACACATATATATATCTATATCTATATATATATATATATATATATATATATATATATATATGTATGTATGTATATATGTATATATATANATCTCATAACCATCTAAACAAGAGTATAACAATTGGGCATAACCCATACATCAATACAATAAAGGCACATATAGGATATACAATCTTTAGTACACAAATGAAAAGGGAAGAACTAGAAGTCTTATTAGTAGGACAACATCAATAGCTTGATAGTTGCATTGCCCTCGGAAAGTGAGGACCTGCCCAACTTGGAGAGTGAGAATTCCAAGTGTTCCTTTAAAGTCATCTCAAAAGCCCTTCAACGACAAGAACCTAAAATGTTTGGGAAAAGGGAGAAAATGGGGTTAGCACATCACATGTACTAAGTATGAGACCATATGCACACATACATCATAAAAATCATGCTAAAACGGACATTTCATTAAAGCATGCTATTTTACATTGAAAAGCCTTATGCACATTCTAGGACCAACAAACTCAAGTCTAATCAAGTAACACATGAACACCACCATACTTGGGCACATAATCAACACAACTCCATCATCAAGTTATAACATCAACAAGCATGTATAAGAGTTCATCACATGCATTATAACCCAAGCAATACAATTACTCATGAAACCTTTTAAAGTCCACTAGTGAAATGACTAAGCAAAGCCCCATAACCTTAATCAAGTAAACCCAACAAGAACCATAACCAATGTCCAACTTAACATATCATATCATGATGAGTACATAACATCATACTTAAGCAATAGAGACCAAACATATATTTACAAGTGAATTCAACATCATATGGTGCCATCAACATGTAATATCATCATATACATACCATTTACATTTATAAGTATATTCATACATAAGAACATCCTCCTAAGACTCCCCTCGAGGCTAACTAGTGCAATGTATAGGTAGACTCTCATACCCCTACCTAGACTAAGCTAAACCTCTTAGGTAATCCTATTTAGAGTTCATTTATTACTTCATCTTACCTTTTGGGAACACATGCCTTAACTAACATAGACTACAAGATCTAGGTGTGGAATCCGGTGTTGTAACACCTTACACAGATGGAAGGTGGTCTACCGGCCAAAGTAGAACAAAACATAAATGTAGCTTTCTAGGTAGATCCACTAGCTAGTCTTCCTATGGGGGAAACATAGTTAAGGAACTAGGAGATATATATGAAATCTCTACACGCCATTTAGCACTGGAGCCTCATCTCATGAGAATCCAAAGGATGAGCATCCCTCATAGAGGAGTCAACACCTCATGTGGAACTATATATAGGGTGAATCTTCCTCTATGGAAAGTAAACACCTCCCATTGTAAAATTCTCTCGGTGTTAAGCTAAAGTCCCTTTTGAAATGTCTTTAAGTCATCCATTATTATCAACACTTAGTTCAGATCATAGGCTCTATTCCTTATATAATCAACACATTATGTCTCAATAAGAATTACATGAATATTTTCCTTTCATTATAATTCATACATGTGATGTTAGCACATTTACATATCACATAATGATAAGACACATTGTTAAGTTATCACCATCCTTATAACATTTACATCTTAGCTAACATCTCACAAACCATAGTCAAGACATTTAAATTCAATATAATACAAACACTATCAATCTTGATATAAGACATACTTCAATGAAGCATAGTCACTTAATCACAAGTAATCATAATCGAAGTATTGAATTGAGATCACAAGGCTTACCCAATCTCCTTTATAAGCCATCTCCATGGCTTTACCATCAACCAATCAATTCCACTCAACAATAGGCGTAGCAACATTATACAATAGTAATCTATACACTATTAAGACAATTGTATCATCCCATCCCAATAAACTTCAATTCATAACCATGGGTTTGAGAGAGAAGGGTTAATCATGAATTCTTCAAGAACTAGGTCTAATATCAACCTTACAAGTCCCTACGAATCCCATAGATTGAATAAGATGGTTACAAAAATCAACATATGCATAATTCCCCTTCAATTCACACATAAGAACCAAGACTTAGGAAAATTGGGGAAAGATATGATTTATACGAAATTCCATCAACAATCATCAATTACACGACAATCTATGTAATATGAGTCATAGGCAATCATAATTCAACATAATCAATCATCAATTTCGACTTTAGACGAAAACTCATTAGTAGAGAAAAGCCCTAAGAATCTGGGCAATTGAAATTCAACTTTGAGAACCTCTTGGGGAAAGGAATCCCAAGAGCGAAGAACCCATACCCGTAATGAAGCTTTATCCCAAAAAATTGAGTGAAAATCTTGGAGACGTTGCTTCTTCCTAAAGCTTCTTGTTCTTCAATGGAGGATGAATAAAGAGAGAGAAAGTAGAGAGAAGTTAGAGCAATTTGGGTTAAATTTTGGTTTGTGTTTTGGAGTGGAAAAGTATGGAAATTGACCTAAAGTCAATATATATTCCACTCCCAAAATACCCATACTACCCCTAATTAAGTTGGACTTCCAAAAGTGAAGTCCAACTTGACTTCACTGTGAGGCCCCCTCTCGCCCCATCACCACGCCCCACTTCACGGTCCGTGAAGTGCTCAACGGACCATGGTGGTGGTCGTGGAGTGGTAAGGCAGTAGCTCCCCCCAAGGATCCCCTCTCCATTTCTCCCACCAAAGCAAGAACACGGAGCACTTGATCCCTTCCGTGAAGATGCACCACAGCCCGTCAAGTGGCTCGTGGTTCTCTTAGACAGTAGCTCATCATCACTCACCAACTCACCTCCTTTTTGGTAAAGGCCTTTTCACGGTAGCCCCTTGCACTCCGTCAAGTTCACCACGAGTCCTGGGGTGGCTCGTGGTGTCTTGGACAGTAGCTAGGCTAACTTGGAATCTCACCCCATGACTAAGGCCCCTTCACGAGCTCCCCACCTTGGACGTGGTCTTGACCATGAGCCGTGGTCATGCTCGTGAAGAGTGAGCTAGTTGCCTCCCTTCTTGGGCAGCCTTAGCCTCTTGTCATTGGCTTGCCCTTGAAGGTTGGCTTCTCACTTGGCCTAGCATCCTTAAGAACTTTTGTGGAACTTATATCTACCTTCATCATCTCACAAAGATTAAAAAAAAAAAACCCTTAGACAATTTTTTCAACCCATAAAGACACCCCACTAGCCCAAGTAGTAAGTTCACTAGACGTCATGGACGTTCCTTGACATTTTAACTCCAAAGATTCCTAAATGTTTTATATTAATCATTTTAGGCCTTTAGACAGTGACACAACCTTTAGACACTAATGTAAGGATCTAGAACACAT
>NC_028646.1:49789565-49791147 GCF_001406875.1 Solanum pennellii | reverse complement strand
CATGTCAGTTAAAGGTAAATCTGCCACAATAATGAACTTAAGTTACTTCTTGAAGTGTCTCATGAAAGTTTAAATATGTTATTTGCAATGACCATGTTTAACTTATGATTTATGTTTTCTCACTCTTTTAATTCATGTTTTAGTTTGGTCATTGTATTTCATGAAAATGTCCATTTTTAGCATGCTTTATAATGTTTTATGCATGTCTTTCATACTTATTGCATCTTAGTACTAATGCATACTCTTCCCTACATTTATGATCCAAATGTAGGGTCCGACGCTCTAGCTTCGCACTCCAAAGCTAGGGATCTTTATTAGAGATTTGAAGATTGGTGAGTCCTCATGTTCCCATGACCAAGCTTTTATTCATTTTGTCCTTACTTTTCAGTTTTGGAGCTGATGTACGGGTTACGTCCAAAGCATTTCTTATGTAATAGATGGATTTGAGACATTGTTAATTTTCCATTTCGTCGTATCAAACTCTGTGATTTGATTTACTCCTTCAAATCTCTTATAATTCCTATTTCCGTGTATGAATAGTGCTCAGTGGATTGTATGAGGCTTTTTTGGGTCTTATACCCCATGTTACACCTAAGGTCTACCATGGATCGTGATAATACGGGAACCTCAAGTCATAGATTGTGACCCAGTCGAAATTAATGATCAATATATCCACTTGGATGTGAGAATCAAATATCTGAATTTCAAGTTTTTCTTTTATGTAGTATATGGTTTGCATACCATTGAGGATATAAGGAGACTATGGAGAAAGCTGGGGAATATTGATCTGGGACATCATGAGACCTGGGTTTCCATCAGAGATTATAAGGTTATCCATAGAGTAGAGGATAAGATCGTTGGTTCCAAAACCTATGAAGCTAAAAATAAGTACTTTGACTCTTTTTTTATGAGATACACGCATGACACTTCTGAGGGTAAATGGTAGGTTTGATTGGGCACTAGTGAAAGCTAGATGGCTACTATTTTTTCAACCATTGGAAGTAGAGATAATGGACCCAGAATGCTCAGATCACTCACCTCTATGTGATACTTGACACAGCATGAAGATAGAAGACATAATCCATTAATGTTTTTAAATCATCTAGTGAAGCATGAGAAGTTCCAGAGTAAAGTACAAAGGATCTGGAAACAAAGACATAACACTGGTACAATGTATGGGTTGTGATTTAAACTTAAGAGCATGAAACAAGCTCTGAAAGAATTGAATACCTTCGAATATCATGGAGTGGGAAAGATAAATGGACATGTCCTAAATAGAAGTCAACAAGCTTAATTGATTGAGTCATTGACCAGGCAAGAAATAGTAATGGCAATATTACAAGGCATATTTTTAAAAAGGACTTGGGCAAGCATGGGAGAGGAAATCACAGATTCTTTCTTGCATTTCTTTTCAACATGTATAAAGTGTAAATCCATTGATTCACCTTGTAACTTTGATTCTTAAAGTAATACATTCTTCCAAAATATCTGAGTATAGACAAATGGATATATATATGTAATCGACAGTGGACACATACATTCTATCATCTATAGTTATCCATGTGGCTCTTGACACATATAG
>NC_028646.1:49729147-49787014 GCF_001406875.1 Solanum pennellii | reverse complement strand
TATATATATATATATATATATATATATGGCTACTATTCATATTTATCTTTTTAAATTTTTTTTCCGACATACTCTTATTTAAAAATTAAAAAAAAATACTCTAACGGCACCGTACCATTGACTATTCAATTTAATAATAAACAACTGAAATGACATTTTACATTAATGAAAAAGAGAAGAATGAAAAAATTAAAAATGATGATTAGTTTTAGAATATGGAGGGATGGAAATTGAAAAAGGCAATTATCAATTGTAATAATTTCATCAAACGTTTCTCACAATTCATACCAACAAATAAATACGAAAAAAGAGATTTTAGAAAAGAAAAAAACTGTATTGTAGCTCATATCTAAAAATTACCATATATTTTTCATTACTTATTATTTTATGTTATTTCAATATTTCAAAGTAAAATTAATTAAATTAATAACAAAAGTTGTCCAACAGAAAAAAAAAATTGACATTTAGGATATTGAAAGAACTATAGAAAGTTTCTTTTTTTGTTAAATTTGATTTCATTCTAAAAAATTGGTATAGTATTAATTATCAATCTTACATTTTCTTTTTTCTTTTCTTGTTTATTTGATTGTTTTCTTCATTTTTATTTTTTTTATTGCAATAAAAAAAGATAATGAAAAGGTCTAAAGAAAAATGAATATTCACATTTGTGTGATTTGTTAACAAGTAGTCACAATTTACCATATGAAGACTGTATTTTGCCTATTTTATAATTAATCCTCAATTATAAGAAATAACCGTAACGTATTTGGGAGTCCTGAGCCAAAGGGTGAAAAATGTTAACAAAAATTTCAAAACGATATATGAAATTTTTTAAAAAATAAAACGGCAAAATCGCTTACGAAGTAGCGATTTTGCCCGCATAGCAGCGATTTGTTCATTGCTTTTTTTTAAAAAAAATCAACAAATTGCTTCCAAGGATCAACTATTTTAATAAATCGCTGCAAAGGCAGCGATTTTACATTAATTTTTTAAAATTCTTTTAAATTTTTAAAGTAAATCGCTGTCAAGGTAGTGATTTACGAATTTTATTTTATCTTTAAGTAAATCGCTGCTAGTACAACGATTTACGATATTTTTTTAATAAATTACAAGTCGTAATTATATTTTATCCTTTTTTGGGCCCACATATGCTTATCGTTAGCTATGACAACGAAGTTAGTAATGAATAATTGTTAAGCATGTTGGGCTACTTTTATGTCTTTCTCAGTTTGCTAATCCTATATATAACTATCCAATTCCTCCGCATTCTTTATCCCACTAAGCCTTTCTTATCAACATTTATATTTTTACAAGTACTAAAGCATAAATCAAAATGATCAAGTTGAGATGCAAAAAGTTCTTCAGCCGTAAATCCCTGCACTGATAGCGATTTACTTAAAAATTTAAAATAAAAAATAAAAAAATGTGTAAATCACTGCACAGGCAGCGATTTACTTAAAAATAAAAAAAAATCAGTAAATCATTGTACTAGAAGCGATTTACTTAAAATTTTAAAAAAATAATTCGTAAATCGCTGCCTTGGTAGCGATTTACTTAAAAAAATAAAAATAATTAACGTGCCTTTTCAGCGATTTATTGAAAAAATAATTTAAAAAATTGATTTACAAATTTTTAACGTGAACGGGAAAATCGCTTACAAAGGCAGCGATTTGTTGTAAAAGTTTTCTTAAAAAAAACAAATTGTACAAATCGTTGCTATAACAGCGATTTTGCTTAACTCCGCCGGATCAAATTGCTACTTTGTAAACGATTTGGCCGTCTTGGTTTAAAAAAAAATTTATGTACCATTTTGAAATTTTTATTAATGTTTTTCAACCTTTAGATTATGGAATCACGTATTTGGTATTACTTCTAATCTAATAAATTAGTCTATTACCTTTTAACATTACACATTAATGAAATAGCACATCCTTTTATATTCCATTTTAATGGAAAATAAAAGAATGCTTACATGCTCCATTACATTCACCATTTTCTTTGATTTAAATATTAAAATATAAGGAATTTGCATTATGTTCGAGTACGGTCATGGCTCATTACAAGATAAACGTAGATGAATTGAACATGAATTTTATTTGTTTGAGTTTAGATAGTTAGAGGTTGGACATGAGTAAAGATTGGATGATGAATTATATTTCCTCTATCCCTATTTAGTTGTCCACTTTACAAGTGACACACATATTAAGGCACCAATGATTATAATTAGGTTAGTTACAATTTTACCTTTTAACTTAAAAGATTATACAACTCCCTAAGTTTAATAAATGTATTTTCTGGTTTCAAAAAAGTATATTTACAACTTAATAGTACTATAAATTTTCTAGAATTAAATAAGGGCATATTAGGAAAAATATTATTGTCATTTCTTGATTTTTTAAAATGGACAAGTAAATAGGGATAGATATAAAAGGAAATATGTACAAGTAAATAGGGACAGAAGGAGTATCTTTTTTAAAATGAGTAATTTCATTTAATTTACGGTTTTCGATCAAATTGAAGAGTACATATCGCAAGTTTATTGATGATGGTCGATATGAATGACTGGATAATATACTTGAAGGTAAAACCAACTATTAAACAAAATTGAGCGATTTTTTTTCCATTCTCCCTACAATAAAATTAAGAAATAATGATAAAATCAAACAATATGATATAATTGAGATATAACTAATCGGAAAGAAAAATAATTCTAACACACATATTTTAATACTCGCACGAAGCACGACTATGTTCCCTATTATAGTATATAACCAAAAGAATATAAGAAACTTCATTAATTTATTCAAATTTATATTTAAGGTTCTTAGAAAATATTATTGAAACAGGGTTTAACCAAAGGGTGAGATGATCGATCAATTTGTTGATGGAGTAAACAGACAAGGTGGGTCCATTATTTAGCCCTTTCCACAATACTTTATTTCTGAAAAAGAAAAATTTGGATTAAACGGACTAGGTGAGTCAATTAATTAGCATGAGAGAAGGACAGGAAATAAAGTGTACTTGTTTCTTCCTCGAAAATAAGGATATAGAAAATATAATGACTTTTTAGTCACTTGAAAATATAAAACATTACCTTATTATTTTTACTAGTGTAGCAACATTTGCCTAACTATGGTTGTTTTTGCATCTTTATTTTTCTTTGTTTTGACAAATCCCCTTTGTCACTTCACCCTCCTTCCATTTTGATAGCTTCAATCCCAATGATGAGAATATCACATATGAAGCAGATGCTTATTCAAAAAACGGTGTAATTCAGCTCACCGAAAATGATTTAGAGTTAAGCATAGGCCGAGCTACATACTCTAAAACACTCTATCTTTGGGACAAGGCCTCTGGAAATGTCACAGATTTCTCAACGCATTTCTCCTTTAGAATCAATTCTCAGGGCAGAAAATTATATGCTGATGGTCGAACCTTTTTCCTCTCCCCTACAAGTTCAGTAATTCCTGATAAACACTTTTCTGCAGGAGTGGGCCTTGGCCTTGCAAGTGTTGATCAACAATATTCATCGAAAAATCACCATTTTGTTGTTGTCGAATTTGACATCTTTTGGAACTCTTATGATCCACGGGGTGATCATGTGGGTATCGATATCAACTCCATGCAATCTGTTGCTAATGTGACCTTTTTTAGTGGCACTCCCGATGGTACGAGAACTGATGCGTGGATTACTTATAATTCAATCTAGAAAAATCGTGGTGTTGTTTTTACTAGTTTCCAACCACAAGGGAATATCATAGTCACTAACCTGCAGAACCTGTCTTACAATCTTTATCTGAAGGCATATTTGCCAGAGTGGGTCACTTTTGGCTTCTCAGGTGCAACAGGAACCTTCTTTGCAATACATACCATATATTCTTGGAATTTTACTTCTTCTTTAAACTATAATGACAACTAACTGATTCAGATATACCCCTACCAAGCCCTTTGCCAAAGTACACTTGAAGCAAAATTAAGTCAGGACTAGTGATTGGATTGTTTTCTGTTGGTTGTCTTTCAATAGCAGTATCTGTTTTGATATTGTTTGCATTTTGGATAAAGAGAAAGGCCAGCGAAGGTGAAGAGGATGATATTATTGATGGTTCCATGAACAATAAATTTGAAAGAAGTTCTTGCTAAAATTGTATAACATCAGCCTTGGTTTTTAATTTGACCCAGTCTGTGCTACAACTATTTTTTAGCTTTAAGTTGTTAGGTTGATATTTCTTGAGTACCTGATAATTTTCTTATTTATGTGTTGCAGAGAGTTTTTGTAAGTATTTATAAGACCATTAACCGATGTAATAAAATATATCTATCATTTTCTCTGCACACTACTTATCTGACTCTTTCGCTACAATACTTTGTATTGAACTTATTATTTTGTCAGCTCTTCATTTTGGTATCAGCGAGAGATTGTTCTGGGAAAATCACTTACTATAGTTTTTTTTTCTATTGAGATTTGTGATGTCGATGATATGACGGACCTACAGGCTGTCGGCGGAATGAAAAATCATAACAACAGCAACTATAGTACATGATCAACTTGTATATTTCTTATATGCAAGGGCAAGAATAATTGTGGGAGGTTGTCAATGGCAGTGAGGTGACACAACTATAAGTAGAAGATGAAAACACCATGTTGTGGAAGTGGAAGATAAAAGCAGGAAAGCAAAGACTGAAGAGGATGTGCTTGAGCATATATAAGATACAACTACCCCAAAGCAGGCTTGAGATACATTCACCAAGTTATTTTAATAGAAAAAATGACACGAGCCTCCAACTCTTATAGAGTGAATTACTTTTCATAGCACAACGGAACATGACAATTGCACAATACTTTCATAAGGTAAAGATGTTATGTAGTGATATTTGAAGTTAGATCCACAAGCTCCAATTGGAGAGACAAGGATGAAGCGAATATAGAGGCTTCATTGCTTCTATACAAGGATGGAAAATTCAACCTTCACTTGTAGAATTGAAGAATATTCTAGTTGGACAGGAATCTTTGGCCAAGCAAATGGGAGAAGATTCACTGATGATGAAGCTTCACTCTATGTCAATAAAGGAAGCTCAAATTTCAAGCAGCATGGTCCAGTGGATTTAAGAAGAACGATGATGAGATGGAAGGTCGCCAAGGTAAAGAGAGCACTCGTGGAAGGGGTGGTTTGAAGAGTCATCGTGGAAAAAAGTTTAAAGGGAAGTGCTACAATTGTGACAAAAAGGGACATATGGTGAAAGGTTGCAGGTCAAGGGAAAAAATTATGGACATGTAATGCTGCCATTTCCAAGGTTGAAAAGGAATGGGATGTTGAAGCTTTCTTCACTATCAAAGACGAGGATCTAGCCTTCACAGCTTTAATATCCAATCAAATTGACTTGTTTATTGGATTGTTAATTCCGGATGCTCAAATCACATTGTTAACCTCTTATAATAAAATATTTCAATAATGACAAGTGCATACACTAACCAGTCACTTGATGAAGGAAAGGAACGAGATATAAACAAAGAACCTCTTCCCGAAATGATGGAGTTCAGTATATTGCAGAAATCAAGACTAACTACGGGCAAAATCCAGCTAAGAAGGGAAGCAAAAATTTGTCACATCAAATATTGTTACTTGCAAATAATCAGAAAGAGACACAAAAGGAAGAGAATCCTTAAAATTAACCGAGAAGGACAATAAGCTTATGTCAAGGGACAAATTAATGAAGCAATCACGTCCAGCATTTTAGGATCGTCTTTAGGAGAAATCAAATCAAGAAAAAGAAGATCAGCCAAGCAAGGAAAGAATTGACTTGTCTTGCACATATCTAATAGGAGGAAATAAAGTATATTCGTTGTTTCCTCGAAAATAAGAATATAGAAAATAGAAGGACCTTTTTGCCGCTTGAAAATATAAAAAATATTACTTCATTATTTTTACTACTGTAGCAACATACATTTGTTTATGTATGGCAGTTTTTACATCTTTATCATACTTTGTTTTGATAATCCCCTTTGTCACTTGACCCTCCTTCAATTTTGATAGTTTTAATCCCAATAATCAGAACATAACATATGAAGCCGATGCTTATTCAGAAAACGGTGTAATTAAACTCACCAAAAATGGTGTAAACCTCAGCATAGGTCGTGCTACATATTCTAGAGCACTCAATCTTTATGACAACACATCTGAAAATGTCACAGATTTCTGAATGCATTTCTCCTTTGGAATCAATTCACAGGGAAGAAATAACTATGTTGATGGTCTTACCTTTTTCCTCGCCCCTGAAGGTTCAGTAATTCCTGGTAAACTCTATGCCGCAGTAGAGGGACTTGGCCTTGCAAGTTCTAATCAACAATGTTCATGGAGAAATCACCATTTTGTTGTTGTTGAGTCTTATATCTATACCAACTATTATGATCCACGGGGTGATCATGTAGGTATCAATGTCAACTCCATGCAATCCTAAGCTACTGCGAACTGGTTTAGTAGCATTCCCAATGATACATAAACTAATGCCTCGATTACTTATAATTCAATCGGAAAAAATCTTAGTGTTGTCTTCACTAATTTTCAAAAACAAGGGAATAATACAATCACCGTCCTGCAAAAACCTATCTTACAATATTCATCTGAGGGAATATTTGCCAGATGAGTTACTTTTGTCTTCTCAGGTGCAACAGGAAACTTCACTCCAATACATACCATATATTCTTGGAATATTAATTCTTCTTTCAAATATAATGACAACATAAAACATCCAGATGTACCCCTACCAAGACCTGTGCCAGAGGATACTTCAAGCAGAAATAAGTCAAGATTAGTGATTAGATTGATTTCTATTGGTTGTGTTTCGATAGCTGTATCTGTTTTTATATTATTTGCATTTTGGAGAAAGAGGAAGGTAAGAGAAGATGAATATATTATTGATGGTTCCATGAATAATGAATTTCAAATAAGCACATGACCAAAAAATTCTTCTACCGTGAATTCGTTTGATGTACAAATAACTTTTCGCGGGAAGAGATGCTTAGCCAATTTTTGCTGGGGCTTCTAGGGAGGAGTTGCGGATGCAAACCACGGACACCAGCACAGACCGTGGGTCACTTACGGTCCTTGGGTGGTGACCGTGAGTCGCATCTGCAACATCTCAAAATCTGCACTAAGGTATGTTTTTTGATACAGGATGTTACATTAGTAGAGGACAAGTTTCAAGTAGCAATCTCTATACCCCATACCTACATGCTGCATGGGATGATTGTCTTAGATAGACATTATCTAGTGGATCCACAATAGCTAGAAGTTCATGGTTTTACCTTTGAAAGTAGGACACCTCTTTTCCGTGTGGGATAGACACTGAAAGTAGGACACCTCTTTTCAGTGTGGGATAGACACTGATTTTATGTTACTAGCTCACATGGTCTGACATTTCAGTTAAAAGTAAATCTCCCACAATAATGAACTAAGGATACTTCTTGAAGTGTCTTATAAAATGTTTAAATATGTTAGTTGCAATGGCCGTGTTTACCTTATGATTTATGTTTTCTCACTCTTTTAATTCATGTTTTACTTTGGTCATTACATTTCATTAAAATGTTCGTGTTGAGCATGCTTTCAAATGTTTTATGCATGTATTTCATACTTATAGCAGATTTGTACTAAAGCATACTCTTTCCCACATTTATGATCCAAATGTAGGGTCTGATGATCCAGGTTCACACTCCCACGACAAGGGATCCGTATTAGAGATTTGAAGATTGGTGAGTCCTCATGTTCCGAGGACCAAACTTTCATTCATTTTGTCTATACTATTCATCTTTGGACTTGATGTACGGGCTGTTGGGAAAAAATACTACAATATTGATATTAGATTGGAGTTATAAATTAATATATAACTTATCACAAACACTATGTCATGGCAAGACACTTCCTTGAAAGCGATTTCGGCCCGACTCCGGTGCAAATCATAGTAGCTCGTTGCTCCCCAAGGTTCCGCAGTTACTCTCAAACACGTGCCCCCGTGGCTGAATGTTTAGAGATTTCCCAAAACCAATTGCCCAACAATATTCTAAGAATAAGCTTAAGAAAAGAAAGGAGGAACAACTTTTTCTCTTCTTTTTCTTTTTTGGTTATTGTTGTTTTCTTTTTTATGCTCACAAAATGGCATGCTTATACAGATATTTCAAGAGGAGGATTTTCAAATAGAAGTGTTATTCTTTTTATTTGGAAAAACGGTTTGTCAAGATTAATGGTATTAAAGGTCATTACTTCACTGATACAAAAACCTCTTGTTTGTCTTTTGGAACGGATATGTTTTCTCTTTTGAAACGTATTGTTGTTATATCGTTGCATTAGACTTAATGAACATAGTTAGGATTAACTCAACTATAGTATTAACTCAACAATCCCACACCAATGCAAAGATAAAGAGTAACAGTTGACTTGTGGACAAAAGGAAGGAACGTGTACTAAAGTGTCAATTTCTTTAAATTTGAATTGACACGTAACGATATGAGGCAACAACTTAGTATACACAAAGTGAAGTACTCTTGAACTTAGTATATACAAATTTATACCCCATATTACATACTATGTCCTTAAATTTTAAGCAACCTCCGCGATACGAACAAAGTGCTTTTATGGTCATGCATACACACCTTGAGTCTTATGAGTGCTCTAGAAAGACGACCCAATTTTTTCATAAAAGGTGACAACACCTTTACACTCACGTAGGTTATTCCAACAAGTCTATATCAAATAGACCACCTTATGGCTATAGAATCATCAAGAGCAAGATAATCTCAACCTTATAAAACATTATCTCACGCTATATGGATAGAAAATGTGGTGTATATTGAGGCCTAACAATGGTATTTAGCCCCATCCCCCTCGACGTTTCAAGGATTATTTTCCTTGTCAAGCACTTGATTATAGGATCCACTAAATTTCTTTTGGACCTTACATATTATAAGTATATAACACACAAATTCAACAATTGTTTAACTACCCCATGTCTTATACGAATGTCTATTTTTTTCATTGTACACACTATTTTTGGCAATTCCAATTGCTACTTGTGAGTCACTGTGAAGAGAGCCTTGTGATGCTTTTCTTCCCTACAATAGCATATCCGCCAAAAGATTTCTCAACTACTCAGCTTCTCTCCCTTCCAACTCGAGAGCAATGAATTCAGCTTCCATGGTAGAATGTTCTATACAAGTCTGTTTGGAAAACTTCCACGAAATAGAACCTTGAGGCGCTTGTGTCTAGCACCCAGTAAGTTTTATTTGCCACCAGATTTGCCTCAACGACTATAAAAGCAATCACTTCATTACCCTCAGCAAGATTGGGTTGGACATCACTTTGTCCTTCATACTTTGAGTCCTTCCCTTTTCTTTTGGCAGCCATGTGACCAACTTTTCCACAAACAAAACAAGGGCCCTTAAATTTTGAATTTAACTCTCCGACTTGTTGAATTGATTTTCTTTCATCATATGATCTTTTTTCGAGTCTTTCTTCTGTTTGCCTTTGAACATGTCTTTCAAAAAAGTGCCAGAAGATTCAACAAGATTTGCTTTAGAAGAATTAAGAGAAAGTACTTCCATCTTATCTTTGAGACGGTTCACCTCTTCAGTCCTCATGTGACTAATAAGTTCTTGGAGAATTAAATTCTTTTTCTTATATTTCAATTGATTTGTATTATCATTCCAAGATGGTGGGAATTTTTCAAACAGAATATTAACCTGAAATGTCTCACACATCTTCATGTCCTCATTGAGAACATCAGCAGTCAAGTTCCTATAATCATGAACTTGTTCAATTATTGGCTTATTATAAACCATTTGGAATTTAATCCATTGTCCGACGATATATTTTTTCTTTCCTGCATCATCAACACCATATTTCTTTTCTAAACTATCCCATATTTCTTTAGCAAATTTATAGGTAACAAATAAATCAAATAAAGAATTTAGTCATGTGATTTAGCAAATGCCTCTCACAGTTCTATTATCCTTTTCAAACTTCTTATTAACAACATCATCAAAAATCATAACATTACTAGAATAAGTAGTGGTGTTAGAACCATTCATATAATGTTCTTTAAATAAAACATAATCAACTTCTAATTGTTCAAAGAAAATTAAAATTTGTGACCATCGTTTAAAATTATTTTTATCCAAAGGCTCAATTTTTGACAAATAAGAAAAAGTTTTGTCCAATGAAATAGTCATTTATCAATTTTGTATGTTAGTAAAATCTCTTTCAAATTTTTGGAATACTACAATGTTGATATCAGATTGGAATCATAAAGTAATAAATAACTTATCACAAACATTATGTCATGGCAAGCCACTGCCTTGTAAGCGATTTCCGCCCGACTCCGGTTCAAATTGTAGTACCCTAAGGTTTAACAGTTACTCTCAAACACGTGCGCTCGCGGCTTAAAGTTTGGAGACTGCCCAAGCCAATTGCCCAAAAATATTCTAATAATAAGCTTAAGACTAGGAAGGAGGAACACCTTTTTCTCTAAATTTTGTTTTTTGGTTTTTGTTGATTTTTTCTTATGCTCACAAAATGTAATGCTTATATAGATATTTCAAGAGGAGGAGTTTCAAATATATAATTTATTTATGTTTTCATTTAGAGAAAGTAACATTAAGGGTCAGTACTTCACTTTTACAGAAACCCCATGTTTGTCTTTTGGAACGGATATGTTTTCTCTTTGAAACATATTATTGTTATATCTTTGCATTAGACTTAATTAAAATAGTTAGGATTAATTCAACTATAGTATTAACTCAGCATTGGCTAGGTCCCAAGAACTTCTTATTTACTAGATGGCTTTGTGACTTTGTTAATTTTCCATTTCGTTTTATGAAACTCTGTGATTTTATTTAATCTTTTAAACCTCTTAAAATTTTTATTTTCGTGTATGAATAATGTTCAATGGATTGTATGGGGCCTTTCTGGGACTTATACGCCATGTTACGCCTAGGTTCTACCTTGGGTCATGACAATATAGGACCCTCAAGTCACGGATTGTGAACTAGTGGAAATTGATGAACAATATATCACTCGGATGTGAGAATCAAATATCTGAATTTCATGTTTTTGTTTTATGTAATATATGGTTTGCATAACATTGAGGATAGAAGGAGACTATGGAGAAGATGAGAAATATTGATCTAGGACATCATGGGTATGGTTGTCCATGAGAGATTATAAGGTTTTCCATAATGTTGAGGATAAAATGGTTTGTTCTATTACCTATGAAGCTAAGACTAAGGACATCAAATCTTTTTTGATAGATACAGGCATGACAATTCTAAGGGTAAATGGAGGGGATTTTACCAAATATAGAAGGTTTGGTTGCGCAGTAGTTAATATTAGATGGTTTCTATTTATGCAACCATTGGAAGTACAGGTAATGAACCCAGAATGCTCAGATCACTCACATCTGTGTGTTACTTTGAAAATGGATGAAGATATAAGACATAAGCCTTTAATGTTTTTAAATCATATAGTGAAGCATGAAAAATTCCAGAGGATAGTACAAAGAATTTGGCACAAAGGCATAGCACTTGTACAATGTATGAGGTGTGGTAGAAACTAAAGAGTGTGAAACAAGCTCTGAAAGAATTGAATACCTTTGAATATCATGGAGTGGGAAAGTGTAAGAATGTACAAACAATATTTACATGACTTGCAAATTATTATGCGGAAGAATATATTATCATTAAGGAATTGAAAAAAGGTTAAGGATAATTTAGAAAAATGGCTAAATATTGAAGAAAGTATAGTAAAACAAAAGTCAAAACTGCAATGACTACATGCTAGTTTGTAGAGTGGAATAGCCTAGAATAAGACCACAAGCTTAGCTACTTCTACTGAGAGGATTGAAAACAATAACACTTATATTGTGGAAGAGATAATATTGTCAAGGACTTGGAGTATTTGCTACAGTTTCGTGCAGCCCTCGACAACTTACTCACTAATCTTTCAAGGTCTTGTAAGCTCAACTCAAATTTGCGCCCGGTGGACTTACTCCTTTGGAGATTATAGGAAAAGTGCGCCATGTATAGGAGTCTGGCCCAATACTTCTGATGCTCACTAACATAGTGCCTTAGATATCACTCCAATAGGGCATCGACATATTCCGTCTGGCCGTCGATTAGCGGGTGGAAACTTGTGGAGAAGTGAAGCTCCGTGCCAAGTATCTCAAACAACTCTCTCCAAAAGATCCCGATAAAGCGGGGGTCTCGATCGCTAATGATATGTCTCGGCAGCCCACAATATTTCACCACGTTCTTGAAGAATAATGGAGAAGCCTTTTTTGCGGTGCAACCAGCTATGATGAGCATGAAGGTAGCATACTTTGAAAACCTATCCACCACGACCATGATTGTACCAAACAAGTCAGACATCGGCAAGGAAGTGATGAAGCCCATAGTCACACTCTCCCATGGGCACTCTGCTACGGGTAATGGCTCTAGTGACCCTCTCGGTTGCCTTTGTTCAAATTTGTCTTGTTGGCACACAAGAACAGGTTGCACATAGCACTCGATGTTGTCCCACATGTGTGGCCAGAAGTAAATAGCCTCAATCAACGCCCTCGTATGTTGCTGCTCCAGATGCCCAGCCCACGGTGTATCTTGGCTTTCCTTAATGTGCCGCCTGATAGACCCAAACTTAGGCATATAGACCCTTCGACCAATAGTGAGCAAAAGACCCTATTTCACTAAAAAAAACGTCTGGTTTTGCCTTGGGCAGCCAATTCCATCAGCTTTTTAGCCTCTGGATCGTGTCGCTTGCCATCCTTGATTGCATCTTGAATGTCACAGTGAGATGTAGTTATGGCAGCATGCTCGGCCTTCCTACTTAGTGTGTCGGCCACGATGTTGCCTCTTCCTTGCTTGTAATCCAAGACGTAGTCAAACTCAGCTAGAAAGTATTTCCATCTAGCTTGCTTCAGTTGATCTTATTTTTTGATTGGAAGTAGCTAGTGGCCACGTTGTCGGTATTAACCACGAACTTGGAGCCCAATAAGTAGTGTCTCCATGTGCGTAGGTAATGTACAATGACCGTCATGTCTTTCTCCTGCATCGTGTAACGCCGTTCGGTCTCGTTTAGATTGCGACTTTCGAATGCTATTGGGTGTCTATCTCACATTAAGACTCCCCCGATGGTAAAGTCTATTGCATCTGTATGTACTTCGAAGATCTTGGAATGTGGGGCAGCGTCAAGACCAATTCTTTCGTCAGTGCAGTCTTAAGACCTTCGAACGTTAATTGGCAATCCTCGCTCCAAACCCATGACTTATTCTTCTTTAACACCTCAGTCAGTGGAGCGGCTTTAGCGGAGTAGCCACTGATTAACTTATGATAGTAGTTCTCAAGTCCAAGGAAGTATCATAGCTCGGTCACCTTCGTGGGAGCCTCCAACTCCTGGATCGCCCGAATATTTTCTTCGTCCATCCGTAGTTTACCCTGGCTGATAACATAGACTAAGAAGTTTACCCCCTGGTGGGCGAACTCGAACCTCTCTTACTTGACATAGAGCTGTTTCTCTCGTATGACTTAGAAGACTTTCCTCAAGTTCTTCACGTGCTCCTCCAATGTGCTGCTATAGATGACTATGTCATCCAAGTACACAACCATGAACTAGTCAAAGTATGGATTAAATATCTTGTTCATCAGCGTGCAAAAGGTGGTAGGTGCGTTGGTTAAGCCGAATGGCATCACAAACCACTCATATGCTCCATATCTGGTCACGTACGCTGTCTTTGGCTCATCCCCCTCCGCGATGCGCACTTGGTAGTAGCCTTTCCGGAGATCTATCTTGGTAAAGTATTTGGCCTTGACAAATCTATCAAACAAGTCTGTAATTAGTGGGATATGATATTTTTTCTTTATTGTTACCTTATTGAGCGCCCGATAGTCGATGCATAAGCCCAACAACCCTTGTTTCTTCTTCTGAAACAGCACTCCCGTGCCATAAGGTTCCTTGGATGGACGGGTGACTGGCCTCGAGGAGCTCCTTTAACTGTTTCCTTATATCCTCTTACTCGAGTGGATCCATACGGTAAGGTTCATGTGTGTGTGGATTGGCTCCGACCTCCAACTTTATTCTATGATCTACCTCGCGCGTCGGAGGTAGAGTCTGTGGCAGGTCGTTCGGCATCACGTCTTTTTTTTCCTCAAGTACATTCTCTATGACCGGTGGAAAGGACTCCATAGTACCATTGTCTTCTTCTGAACTTGCAATGGAAGCTAGAAACGTAGGTTCTCCTTTCTTTAAGCCCTTCACAACCTGCATGGCCGATAAGTAGGCATGTCCTTCTTTTTTCGGCACCTTGACTAGAGGTACCATGCATGACCCTTCCCGCTCCATGACCATGAACATTGGAGGTAGGGGTCGATCATTGTGTGGCAGCGCTGGAAGAACACTTGCTGGAGAATGATATCAAATATATCTAGAGGAGTGATGGTAAAGTTAGTCGTTCCTTACCACTTTCTCAACATGATGCTTAATCCTTGGGCAACCCCACACACGGGAGTCAGTGGGGCGTTAATAGTCTTGACGCATGTGTTGCTTGGCACATAGTTCAGCCTTAACCTCTCTGTGGCCGTCTTGTTCATGATGTTTTCTTCGGCCCCAGAGTCTACCATGGCACGAGCTGGTCGTCCATTTATGGAGATGTCTACATACTGCGTGCTGAAGTCTCCCGGCTTCTTTGTCTGCTAGGCTATCGCGCTGAATAGTCTCACCATGCCTTATTGTGTCCTGCTCGCGTCCTGCCCTTGCTCTTGTGTATCCTTCTCCTTCCTTTATCATAGGATGGCACCATGGTTCTTCATCTCGGGGCACTGGCATAGTCGTGTGGTCCACCGCATATATAGCAGCCATCTCCTTTGTTGGTCTGCGCCCGCTTCTCCGTGTAATTCTAGAGCATGAACCGCTTGCTATCCATCTTGTAGGGGTCATGATACTTGGGGTGTGCCTGGTTCTCCTTCCCTTGGCCACGATCTCCCCCACCTTTGGCATGACTACTTCTTGCAACCCTGCCCTTCGCCTTGTCATGCCATTCATACTTGAAGTCCGTCAAGGACTCGACTTGTGTGATGGCTTAATCTATGGTCTTGACCTGTAGCCTCTCAAACTCTGTCTTGACCGAATTCTGCAGTCTGTCCATGAAGTGGAACAACATGTCCTCGTCTTTGAGGTTTGGAATTTGAAGCGTTAGAGTTGTGAACTCTTTCACGTATGCCCGAATTATTCCCGATTGCTTCAATTCTCGGAACTTGCACTTAACCTTATACATGACGTTGTTAGGGAAGAAGACTTTCTTGAATTATTCGTGGAATTCCTCCCACGGGGTGATGGTGAACGTCCCCTTTCCAGTCTCAGTCTCTTTGTGCCTCCTCCATGGCATAGCCATCTGGGACAGTGACCACACGATAGTGTTGATCTTATTCTCGTCGGTTTTCACCCGACTACACTTGAAGTAATTCTCCAAGTGCCATAGAAATTTTTCCATCTCTTGAGCTTCAGGGACGCCCTTGAATAAGGATATCTTGGGAGCCTCGACCCTGGCCTCCCTATCACGGTCGGGTAATGTAAATCCTCCAACCTCCATGCCTTCCTTGAGTGTTTTCACTTCGGCCATCAACATATCGATCATGCTAAACGCGTCCATAATTCGACACTCCAAGGAAGTGAGGGCCTCCTTCATCTCGAACTCAGCCCGCTGGCGACCCTCCAACTCCTTATGGATGTTCTCGGTCTCCTCAAGGATGAAGTCCTCAAGGTTCTTGAACTTGTCGCCGGCAACATTCATGCGCCAACAAAATATCTCCATAGCCTGCCTTGCCACTTCCACCCTTACAACCCATTCTTCTCCAGCTGTGACGTTTATGGCTTCTTTGCCCAATTAATCGTCACTTGATTCGGTAGTCAAGGGAGGATAAGATGTTTGCGCATCGCTAAGTGTGGGATCATGCATCACCTCCTCATTACCGTTTTGATGTGTCTTCCCCTTTCGGTACTTCTTTTCACCATCCATATTGACACTAGTGGTGCTAGCGCCGTTTACGTCTCCATTGGTAGCCATTCCCTTAGTATCAAACCTGGGTCTAATACCACGTTGTCACGGACTTAGAGTATATGCTAATGTTTCGTGCAGCCCTCGACAACTCACTCACTAATCTTTCAAGTTCTTGTAAGCTCAAGAAGCCCTTTAAGACATCGAAGCTAAGAGAATGCTTGAAAAGGACTTAGAGATAACAAAAGAGAGATTTTGAAGAAGGCTCTGTATTATAATTGGAGAATGCTTTACAACTTGCTTGGTGCCTTTGCAAATGAGAAGCACTTATATTTATACTACTTCCAAGCACTAAAGTGCAATTAATATTTACTTGACAAGTCCCTGAGATATTGACACTTTGGTCCCCTTTCTAGAGAATTCTACAATACTTTGGGACCTTCGCTAGCCTTCTTGAGACTTCCAAAGGTCCTAGACTCCTCCACACAACTCTAGAACGTTCTGCCCCTATCCGGACGCGGAATCAGGATGGAATTGTGGCAGGACGTCATAATAATAAACAACTTCTGCTCGGACTTGTGCTACCTAACTACCTTCTCTAAATATAATAATAATGAGAAATGGACATGTCATGAATACAAGTCAGCAAGCTCAATTGATTGAGCTTGTGACCAAGAAAGAATTCTAGCTAATAGAATGCATTGTGTAATGGATGTCTTGGTGGATAATAATAACCAGCCTTTCTACCAGGTATATTTTGCTGGATTTTTAATCTTTCTTATTTGGCCTGAATAAAATATCTCACGAAACCTTCAAAGGGATAATACATAATTGTTAGTGGAGGCATACATTCTATCATCTATAGTTATCGATGTGCCTCTTGACACATCTAGTATAGCATAACAAAAGGGACAAGGGACAAGTATACTATGACCAAAATTTCTAAGACACATTTTAACTAAACTAGGGACTCGAACTCATTTCTGTTGTATTTTTGTAAACCTTGTGGCGGCAAACTGCATGACTCAACATAGTAGAGACATGTGGAAGATGTTTGGGTACCACGTCAGCCAAAAAGTATACACAATAATTTAAAAAATGGATCGAGAGGGTAATAAGACCTTATTAATTAATGTATCTCTGAAATTTTGTCATAATCTAGAGGATAGTAGTATCATATCCCTAAAAAAAAATTCTACATCCTCTAATAGAAACTAATAACATTCTTACTCAAAATTAGATTCTTGTGCCAATAGGGAGTACCAAAGCATCTGCAGTCCTTGAAGGCAGTTTTAAAAATAATAATCTTGAAGAAAGGAGAGTTTGAGTTTTTCGATCACATGTTTTCTCAATGTATTTTAAAATGACTTTCTATATAATTTTTCATCAATGACAAAATAACTAAGTGTCTCAATTTCAAGATTGTAGGTTTACCCACTTAATGCAATAAATATAAATATGTTAGCCACTTGAAAATATAAAACATTACTTTATTATTTTGACTAGTGTAGCAACATATATTTGCCTAACTATGGCTATTTTTTCATCTTTATCATACTTTGTTTTGATAGTCCCCTTTGTCTCTTAACTCTCCTTCAATTTTGATAGTTTCAATCCCAATGATGAGAATATAACATATGAAGCAGATGCTTATTCAGAAAACAGTGTAATTCAGCTCACAAAAAATAGTCAGAGTTCATAAAAGGCCGAGCTACATATTCTAAAACAATCTATCTTTGGGACAAGGGCTCTGCGAATGTCAAAGATTTCTCAATGCATTTCTCCTTCAGAACCAATTCTCAGGGTAGAAAACCTATATGCTGATGGTCTTAACTTTTTTCCTCACCCCTGTAGGTTCAGTAATTCACGATAAACACTTTGTTGTAGGAGAGGGACTTGGCCTTGCATGTGTTGATCAACAATATTTATCGAAAAATCACCATTTTGTTGCTGTCAAATTTTACATCTTTACCAATTATTATGATCCACATAGTGATCATGTGGGTATCAATATCAACTCCATGCAATCTGTTGCTAATGTGACCTAGTTTAGTGGCTTTCCCAATGGTACGAGAATTGATGCCTCGATTACTTATAATTAAATCTCAAAAAATCTTAGTGTTATCCTTACTGGTTTCCAACCACAAGGGAATATCATATTCACCATCCTGCAGAACCTATCTCACAATCTTGATCTGAAGGCATATTTGCCAGAGTGGGTCACTTTTGGATTCTCAGGTGCAACAGGAACCTTCTCTGCAATACATACCATACATTCTTAGAATTTTACTTCTTCTTTAAACTATAATGGCAACATAACTAATCCAGATACACCCCTACCAAGCCCTATGCTAAATCTAGATGTACCCCTACCAAGCCCTGTGGTAAATCCAGATGTACCCCTAAGCCATGTGCTAAATACATATGTACCCCTACCAAGCCATGTGCCTGAGGATACTTCAAGAAAAAATGAGTCAAGACTAGTTGTTGGATTGATTTCTGGTTGTTGTGTTTCAATAGCACTATCAATTTTTATATTGTTGTCATTTTCTGAGAAAGAGGAAGGTGAGAGAAGATGAAGATGATTTATGATATTATTGATGGTTCCATGACTAATGAATTTGAAATAAGCATAGGACCAACGATGTTTTTGTATAGTGAGTTGGTTAGATGTACAAATAACTTTTTGCGAGAGGAGATGCTTGACCAGGGTGGGTTTGGATATGTTTATAAAGGATATTTAAAGGGATCCAACTTCTATATTGCTGTTAAGAGGATTTCAAGAGAGTCAAAGCAAGAAATAAAAGAGTATGAATCAGAAGTTAGGATTATCAGTCGGTTAAGATATAAACATTTGGTGCAACTCATTGGTTGGTGCCATAAAAAAAGAGAACTGCTATTTCTCTATGAGCTTATGCCTAATGAGTCTTATATTACCATCTTTTCAAGGGATAAAGACATTCGACATGGCCAATAAGATTCAAGATTGCTCAAGGCTTGGCCTCCACATTGTTTTATCTACATGAAGAATGGGAACAACTCTATGTTGGATTCCAATTTCAATGCCAAACTTGGGGATTTTTTGTTTAGCTAAGTTAGTTGACCATGATAAGGGATCTCAAACAACAGTTTTGGCAGGCACGATTGGTTACATGGCTCCTGATGTGTCACCACTGGCAAAGCTAGCAAGGAAACAAACACTATAGTTTTTGTGTTATCGCGTTAGAAATAACTTATGGTAGGAAGCCTATTGATCCTACAGTTGAGGAGCATCAAGTAAATATTGTTGATTGGGTGTGGAGACTTTACGGGATGGGAAATCTTAGTGAAGCAGTTTATCTTAGACTCTCATAAGAGTTCAATGAGGAGGTGGAGCACTTACTAATTATTGGTTTATAATGTGCTCATCCAGATAACAATTGAAGGCCTTCTATAAGGCAAGCAATTCAGGTGCTTATTTTGAAGCTCCATTGCCCACACTCCCTCTATCCATGCCTGTACCCACATATTGCAGTACGTCAAAATATGGACCAATTACTTCATTTGCATCCCCATACCACTCCAATGGTCCTCGAATTTCTGAAGTACACTCTTCAGGGAGTAGAGACCATACTGGTTCTTCAAATAACACAGAAGCTTCAGCAGCATCTTCGCCTTCTGCAACGCTTCTGTACACGCGTTGATATTGTTTTATAAATATATTTTTTTGCATTCGATCTTTCAATTGCAATGTCTAGCTTTTGGTCTTTGTGTTATTTATTAATTCCATTGTTAAGAAGATGGTTGAATGTGTTGAGTCCATCCAATAAATGTTTGGTCAACTTTTTCTATTCAATTGCTAGAAGTTTTTGTTAAAAAGGATAGTAATTAGAGTTGACAATAAATGATTCGGTTGTTGGAAAATTGGTAAGATCTGCAACCATTTTGACTTTCCTATATTTACTTATGTCATTAGTGACATAGGCATGGTTTTCTCCTTCTCTAAATAGAGCATTCTTGCTCATTTGTAGAACACACCAAGTTAGATAGAAAAACTATTTTGAGAGCAAAGTGAGTATTCCATAGACAATAAGAAAAACAGTCTGTGAAGAAAAATAGAGTGTGAGCGATATTTTAGTAACATGGAAACCAAATGAGTGTTGTTCCTTTTGAGTATATAGTAGTCATTTTGAGTATTATATTCGTGACTACACTATATAAAATTTCTTACTATAGTGATACCAGTTGCTCCTCTTGGCCCGTGATTTTTCCCTTATTTAGAAGGGTTTCCACGTAATATTCTTCGTATCATTATTTTCCCATTTATTTCCATTATTTTTACCATATATATTTTTGTGCTTGTCCGTGTTTTCCCAACAAATTGGTATCAGAGCCAAGATTATATCTGAGTATGCTTTATGGTTGCAGCAGAGTCTGAACTTCCACATCAGAAAAGATTTACTTTAATTTGTGATAACTATATTTTTTGGAAAAAATGATGGAACCCAGCATGAGTAGAATGGTTACTTTGAATGGTGTTAATTATTCCATTTGAAAGGGGAAAATGTAAGATCTGCTTTATCTCAAGAACTTTTACAAAGCAGTTTTTATCACTGTAAAGCTGATACTAAAATAGATGAAGAGTGGAATCTGTTGCACAAATGGGTTTGTGGATTCATTAGGTAATGGGTTGACGATAATGTGTTGAACCATATTTTTGGGGAGACACATGCTTTCACCTTATGGGAGCATCGTGAATGTTTGTATGCTCGGAAGACTGGAAACACCAAAATGTTCTTAATAAAACATATGTTGAGTTTAAATTATCATGATGGTTCTGGATGACGGGCCATATGAATAATTTTCAGGGGATCATGATTCAATTATAAGCTATGAGCATCAAATTTGATATAGAGATTCAAAGCATGCTTCTACTTGATTTCGTATCAGATTCTCGGGAAACATTTAGAACTTCATTGTCAAATTCTTCTCTAGATGGTGTGATTTCTATGGATTCCTCCAAGAGTAGTGTCTTGAACGAAGAGATGAGAAGAAAAACTCAAGGTTCTTCTTTCTCGGATGTCCTGATAACTGTCCCCTAGGGAAGAAACAAAACTCGTGGTTCTCAGTATAGAGAACAAAATAGGAGCAAATCCATAGGGAGACTTAAGGTTATTGAGTGCTATCATTGTGGCATGAAAGGTCACATGAAGAAGTTATGCAAGAAGTTGAAGAGAGAAAAAAAAACAAAGAGGAAACTAAAGAAGATTGCAATGAAAATTGCCTAGCCACCATTACCACCGAAGATCTAGTTACTGACCTTGATGCGGATATGATAAATATTTCTTGTGATGATTCAAGGTGAGTTGTAGACACTAGTGTCGCATCTTCGGTGACATCAAGGAAGGATTTTTTTCTCTTCCTGTACTCCTGGTGATTTTTTAACCTTGATTATGGGTAATGAGACTATTTCTAGGGTGATTGGTAGTGGTAAAATTTGTTTGGAAACTAGTGCTGGAACTAAGCTAGTTTTGAACAATCTGAAACATGCTTCTGATGTTCGTCTGCACCTAATTTCGATTGGTGTTTTAGATGATGAAGGATATATTAGTACTAAAGGTGATGGAAAATGGATGATCATGAAGGGTTCCTTGGATGTGGCTCGTGATAACAAACGCCATGGTCAATATTGGACTACAGCCTCTGCTTGTGTTGATATGGTGAATGCAGTTGACAGCGATATCCCTTCAATGTTATGGCACAAGAGACTTAGTCACATCACCGAGAAAGGAATCAATGTTCTAGACAAGAAGAAATTTTTGTCAAATTTCAAAAGTGCTAAATTAGAAGTATGAGCACTGCTTGACTGGTAAGAAAAATACAGTTTCCTTTAAGTCCTACCCTCCTTCGAAAAAGACAGTGTTGCTTGAGTTGGTGCACTCTGATTTATGTGGTCCAATGAAGACAAAGACATTCGGTGGTGCACTCTACTTTGTCACTTTCATTGATGATTGCTCGAGAAAACATTGGGTCTATGTCTTGAAGACTAAAGACCAGTGTTAGGTGTCTTGAAACAGTTTTAGGCTTCAGTTGAAAGAGAAACTGGAAAGAAACTGAAATGTATCGTACTGACAATGGTGGTGAATATTGTGGACCATTTGACGAGTACTGCAAGCATCGAGGTATTAGACACCAGAAGACTCCTCCCAAGACTCCTCATCTTAATGGTTTTGCTGAGAGAATGAACAAGACCTTGATGGAAAGAGTTATATGTTTGCTTTCTGAAGCAAAGTTGCTAAACTAATTTTAGGGTGAGGCTTTATTCACCGCTACACATCTTATTAATCTATCTCCTCTTGTTTCTTTGCAAAGTGATATATTTCCTATGACCATTTAGGAGTATTTAGGTGCAAAGCTTTTGTACATGTGCCAAAAGATGAGAGGTCAAAGTTAGATGCCACGACATGGCAGTGCATCTTCATTGGATATGGCCTTGATGAATTCGGTTACAGGCTATATGATCCAATTGAAAAGAAACTTATGAGAAACCGTGATATTATTTTCATAGAGAATCAAACAATTGAAGATATTGACAAAGCGGAGAAGCTAGAATCTTCAATTTTAATGATATAGTTCATCATGATAAAGTTCCTCACACAAGTGTGCATGATGTTGTTGGGCTTGATAATCATGGTGACGCCCAGAATCATGTATTAAATCAATATGTTAATGTTTATAATAACAATGATATTGTTGTTGATGATCCTGTCGCTCATGAAGTTGTGGACGAGTCAAATATTTCGCTTTGGAAATCCATAAGACAATGATTTCCTTCCTCCCGTTATTCACCCAATGAGTATGTCTTACTCACTGACGGGGGAGAACCTCAATGTTATGAAAATGTCATGGAATGTGAGCACAAGGATCAAAGGATTAAAGCCATGCAAGATGAGATGAAGTCTCTGCTCGAGAAAATATTTTCTCCTATTGTGAAAATATCTTCTATTTGCAAACTAGGTTTGGATGCTAATCTTAATTTAGAGATTGAGTAGATGGATGTGAAGATGATTTTTCTTCACGGTGACCTAGAATAAGAGATTTATATGAAACAACCTGAGGGTTTCAAAGTAAAAGGTAAAAGAAAATTTTGTGTGCTAACTCAAAAGTAGTCTTTATGTCCTAAAAACAAGCTCCAAGAAAGTCGTACAAGAAGTTTGAATTTGTTATGTTGAAGCAAGGCTATAAGAAGACTTCTTCAGATCATTGCGTACTTGTACAAAAAATTTCTGACAATGATTTTACCATCCTCTTGTTGTATGTGGATGATATGTTGATTGTGGGCAAGAATACATCCAAGATTGACGAGCTGAAGAAAGAGTTGTGTAAGAATTTTTCTATGAAAGACATGGGTCATGCCAAACAAATTTTTGGCATGAGAATTACTCGTCTAAGAGATGAAAGGTTGATTTATTTGTCACAGAAGAAGTACATTGAACATGTACTGGAGCGCTTTAATATGAAGAATGTTAAGCCTGTTAGTACACCTCTTGCTGGTCATATGAAGTTGAGCAAGAAGTTGTGTCCTACAACTAGGGAGGAAAAAGAGATCATGGACAAAGTTCCATATTCCTTCGTCGTCGTAAGTCTAATGTATTCAAAGGTATGCACTAGACAGATTTCTCGTAAATCCAGGAAAAGAACATTGGAAACCCGTGAAGTGGATACTCAAGTATCTTAGATGAAGCTCAAATGAATGCTTGTGTTTTGGATCATCAAATCCATTCTTGAAAGGCTATACAGATTCTGATATGGCAAGTGACGTTGATAACAGAAAATCCACTACTGGAAATTTGTTTACTTTTTCAGGGAGAGTTATATCATGGCAATCAAAGTTGCAGAAATGTGTTGCACTATCTACAACTGAAGCTGAGTATATTGCAGCTAATGAAGCCAGCAAGGAGATGATATGTCAAAAGTGATTTCTTCAAGAGTTTGGTTTGCATCAGATAAAGTACATTATCTATTGTGACAGTAAAAGTGCAATAGACTTGAGCAAGAACTCCATGTACCATGAAAGGACAAAACACATCGATGTTAGATATCATTGGATTCGTGAGGAAGTGGAGAGTGAATCATTTTGCATCAAAAATATCCATACAAGTGAAAATCATGCAGATATGCTAACCAAGACGATACCGAAAGACAAGTTCGATATATGCAAAGAACTTGTAGGTATGAGCTCAATGTAAAGAAAATGAAGATACCTCCTTCCAGTGAATGAGACTGGAGGGGGAAATGTGTTGAGTCTAACCCATAAATTTTTGGTCAACTTTTGCTATTAAATTGCTACAAGTAATTGTTAAAAAGAAATAGTAATTACAATTGAAAATAAATGATTTGGTGGTTCACAAATTGGTAAGATTTGCAACCCTTATTGACTTTGGTATTCTTACCTATGTCATTAGTGACATATGCATGATTTTCTCCTTCTATAAATATAGCATCTTGCTCATTTGTAGAACACACCAAGTTAGAGAGAAAAATCATTTGGAGAGCAAAGTGAGCTATTCTATAGACTATATAAGAAAATAGTCTGTGAAAAAAAATGGAGTGTGCGCGATATTTTAGTAAGGTGGAAACCAAAAGATTTTTGTTCATTTTGTGTGTATAGTAGTCACTTTGAGTATTGTACTCGTGACTACACAGTGTAAAGTTCCTTACTATAGTGATATCAGTTGCTCCTCTTGGCCCGTGATTTTTTCCCTTATTTATAAGGGTTTCTACGTAAAATTCTTGGTGTTATTATTTTCCCATTTTATTTTCATTATTTTTACCATATATATATATATATATATATATTTGTGCTTGTTCGAGTTTTCCCAACAGAATGAATCTAAAATTCTTGTTCAAAGTTTAGTGAAAAATTGTTGTGATCACAGATAGCGGAGAGGCTAGACAAGTTGTTGGGCCGGAGGCTAAACCACGAAGTAATAGATTTGCTTGCGATCCAGGTTGTGTAGTGATAAAAGCATTATCACTGCAGCATTCGGAATTTTATGCATATTGTGAAAGAAATTCTTTGTTTCTCTCATAGAGTCTAACCCTGTCATCCTCATTCTTATTTTTTCTTTAGTTACTTGTTATTTCAAAATATTTTTCATTGTAATTCTGTAGTTGCTGTTGTGTTTAAGCTATCAGATTACTTGAGTATTAGTAAAATGAAAATTTTGGTTAGTTACAAAAATACTCTGTTCTGTTCTTAAAGACATGTCTGTAGATAGAATTTGAACAGATTTTGAGTGAGATACATTAAAGCAAATACTTGAGGTACTAAAGGTTTTGAGTATTCACATTGCTTCCAAATTCTGAATTTTTTTTAATCGTGGTGTCCGGATAGCTTTTGTACTGCTCGACTAATTCCACAGGAAATTTTGACTATTATAAATTCATTAATATTTCATTTTAAACTTTTTTGTGTTGGACTTGATCTTTTGAATAGACAAGTAACATGACTGCAACAATGATATCAATGGGAGCTAATTTTCGACATATTAAAAGAAGATTTATTATATTAATTTGATTATTTTTTCTCTTTTTATAGGTAACAAGTTAAATATCTTTTCATCTTTTAAGTTATATTGTGCATACATCCCACTAAACTATAATACAGAAAGATTGTTACTAAAGTCAACATATACTATCGGTTAAAATAGTCCAATAAGAAAATATATATTCGCGATTGTAGTTGCAAACGAGATTGACTTGGTATATATTAGAGCACACACATTTAAATTCTTCATCTTATAACAAAATAAAATGAAACACTATTAAATAGTTCATTGATAAAAATTTCTCAATGATGACCTGTCAATATTTTAAATAGGTTTTTGTGTATATCCTTTCTCCTAACATATTTTTTATATCACCTTTATCATGCTTCTTTAGTACCTTTATTAGTCTCTATACAAATATATAATGTGTAGTCTGGAATGTTTCTATTTTATCTAGATTGATTCTTTTTTAGAACAACAAGACACTCGAAAATAAATTTTACAACTCAAAAAGTTATTTAAATCCACCTTATTTAATTTGTTTACAAGTATGAATTATAGTAATTAAAATAGTATGTTAAATGGTTTTGTTTCTTATGTATAGCTAATGCTAAGTCAAGTTGAGAGTGATATTAGATTTATAGTAGTTATTACTAATAGTTGGAAGAACTTCTCATTTTTCGTAATTATTTATTAGTAGAATTTATCCCCTTTACAAGCCTTTCAATGTGATAGCTAACATAGCTACTTGAGAGAGTTTATTTATTTATTATTATTAGCTAAATATTTTGTGGTTATGTTGAGTTTGACATTTGTACTTCATGGTTTTAGTTGACAAGACGCAATGGATTTTTAGTGTATCTGTCTTAGTATTGTAATTGAATTTGTTAACAGCCAAAAGTTGATTTTGGCTTTGGTGGGTTTGAGCAGGACTGAGGACTTTGTTGCGGCATTGTATAAGGAGTAAGGAAAATGGAAATGCATTTATTTCATTGTTTCAGTCTTTTTTTGTTCAAATTGGTCAAAAAACTTAATATTTGTTTGTTTCCTTGTCTTTTGAGTCGATAAACTTGACCCTTGAAATATAATGCAACTGAGACTTTTCATCTTTCCTTACAATTCTGACTGTTTTTATGTGTCTTTGTTATTTTGGATTTCATAGTTACTGAAAACAAAACATTGCTAGGTTCTTAGATTAATGGATCAGTCTCACTCAGTATCAGGATCATGATCTATAATTTGATACTACGGAGGATGAACTAGAGAAAATGTGTGCCTACTTATTTAAGGTTTTTGTTGCCTCAGTGACTGATTTACAAGTAAGTATGCTTCTTTTTATTTGATTACCTTAATTAATTCTACACTCTACTAAATGAAATTAGTCGATTTTTGTGGATATTAACATATATTAGGATTTGATTCTTCATTTTATTCCGACACTTGATAATTATGAAAAGCTGTTATTTCAAATGCTTTGCATATAGTGTTGTATGATTTATGAGATAGTGTCATTTTCATTATCTGTATTTATTTTATTTTTTTGCCTTTGTTGTATGAATTCCAATGTCCATTTGGATGAAACTAAACATATGAGCATGGTTTTGTTAGTACTTGACCATGTTCTACTGTTAGTACTATGAAACTTGGTAAAATAGTTGTTGAAAATAAATTATATTCTAAAATTGATATTTTTTTCAATCCCAAATCTTAAAAGAAGAGAGAATCAATGAAAACAAGAATTATCAATTTTGTCATTTTTTGTTTAACTGAGAATTATTATGACTCTTTAATAAGTGCATCCTCTCTTATATTTTTAAGAAATTCTTATCTGCACTACACTTTCTTTATAGTTATTTATTGTGGAAATAAAAATTTGGCAACAACTAATTTGACAGCCATACATGTTGAAATTACTATCCACAAATGTGAAAATTGATAGCTACCAATGTGAAAATTGGTAGCAGCATTTGTGGAAGTAGGTAGTAAAAGTTTGATAGAGTTTGGCAGCCATTTTTTGTGGAAATTGGCTACCACATTATTTCATTAATAATATAATCGAGTCTTCAAAAAACTCTATAAATAGAGTAGTCATTGAAGACACGACAAAATAGAGAAGTAATAGAGAGTAAAGAGAGTAATCCACAAACTACTTTTTAGTTGTGATAAAATAGTGTGCAAGTTATATTATTGTGAGTTGTAAGAAATAAAAGAGTGTTGGGTAGTATTCTTTTGATACTACCAAGTTTTTTCATCAATATTATTGAATTACTTTTTCCGGTATCATATTTACCCATTTTAATATTTGGTGTCATTGTTACACTATTCCTATTGGTATTTAGTTTGGACATTATCCTGGGTGTGATTATCATTTTTTCCAACAAAGTGGTATCAGATCCATGACAAATAATAGTCCGTTGTCCATTCAATACCCCCGTCTAACAAGAGAAAATTATGAAAAATGGTGTCTACAAATGAAAGTTATTCTTGGCTCTCAAGATGTTTGGGATATTATAGACAAAGGGTATACAAAACCCAAAAATGAGGAAACTTTTCCTCAAATGAAAAGGAGGTCTTGTTAAAGACAAGAAAGAAAGATCAACAAGCTCTCACTCTTATCCATGAATGTTTGGATGATGGCATGTTTGAGAAGGTGGGTGATGCAACCACCTCAAAAGAAGGGTGGAAAATTTTACAAAATTCTCTTCAAGGAGTTGATTAAGTAAAGAAGATAAAACTTCAAACTCTAAGGGTTAATTTTGAAGTTTTAAAAATGAAAGAATTCGAATCCGTTTCGGATTTCTGTTCAAGATTGATGGTTGTTGTAAATAACCTAAGAAGATACGGGGAGAAATCCGATGATTTGCGCGCGGTAGAAAAGATCATTTTTTCTTTAACAACTAAATTTGATTATGTGGTGAGTGCTATTGAGGAGTCTAAAGATTTAAACTCTATGACGGTAGAACAATTGGAAGGTTCTTTACTAGCCCATGAAGAGAAAATGAAAAGGAGAAAAAAAGATCCACTAGAGAAACTTCTTACAACCCATGCATCCTTCAAAGGATTTGAAAATGAGAAAAGTTACAAAGGAAATGGACAATGGAGAGGCCATGGAGGTCGTAAAGGTCGAGGAAGAGGAATAAGTTATACCAATCATTTAAACAATGAATATAAATGTCACCAGTCATTCAGAGGTCATGGTCGTGGTCGACGATGAGGTAGAGGACGTGGAGCCTATCAAGATAACAAATGAAATGAGGTATGCCGAATCTAAAATTGAGTGTTATAACTGTCATAAAATTGGACATTACTCTTGGAATGTCGTAGTAATGTTGAAGAGAGTTAATCTTGTTGACAACAACAAAGATGAAAAGGAGTCATCATTATTATTTACACTTAAAGAAGAAGATAAAGATAATTGCAGCCCATGGTATCTTGACAATGGAGCAAGCAATCATATGTGTGGCCACAAAGATCATTTGTGGATATAAAGAAGACCGTGAAAGGTAATGTGTCTTTTGGAGATACATCAAAGATTCAAATTGAAGGGATATGTATGATTATGATATCCTATAAAGATGGTGGTCGTAAATTGATTGCTAATGTTTATTGTGCCAAAATTGAAAAGTAATATTTTGAGTTTGGGTCAACTTCCTTAAAAAGGATATGATATTAGTATGAAAAATATGCATCTTTGGCTTAGAGATTCAAATAACAACTTAATTGTTAAAGTTCATATGGCAAAGAATAGGATCTTTTCTTTGAAGCTTCAAACTATCAATGCAAAGTGTTTGAAGGCTAATGTGCAAGATGAATCATGGTGTTGGCATATGAGATTTGGGAACATGAACTTTGAAGAACTCAAATCAATGGGAGACAAGAACATGGTTGATGGGATACCGTCAATCAACCATCAAAATCAATGTGTGAAGCTTGTCTTCTTGGAAAACATGCAAGGAGGAGTTTTCCAAAGGAGACTACATCAAGAACAAGTAAGCCACTTAAACTTGTACACACCGATGCGTGTGGTCCATTCGATACACAAACTTTTGGTAAAAGAAGATATTTCTTGCTCTCTATTGATGATTTCAGTAGAAAGACTTGGGTATACTTGTTGAAGCAAAAATTTGAAGTTTTGTTGCCTTCAAAAATTTCAAAACACTTGTAGAAAAAGAAAGTGGCTATGAAATAAAAGCATTAAGTTCCGATAGAGGAGGCAAATTCACTTCAAAAGAATTTAATGACTTTTTTCAATCTCATGAAATTCAGCGCCCTCTAATGGTACCTTACTCGCTCCAACAAAATGGAGTTGCAGAAAGAAAGAATAGAACAATTCTTAATATGGATAGATGCATTTTTAAAGCTAAAGATCTACAAAAAGATTTTTGGGCCGAGGCTATTTCTTGTGCAATTTATTTCAGCAACAGGTCTCCAACAAGAAATGTACGAGATCAAACACCTCAAGAAGCATTGAGAAAAAGAAAACTAAGTGTTAAGAACTTGAGAATCTTTGGGAGCATAGCCTATGCTCATGTTCCACATCAAGGGAGAGCTAAGCTTGACGATCGGAGTGTCAGTATGTGTTTGTTTGGTATGACGCAATTTCAAAAGGCTACAAATTGTACAATCCAAGCAATAACAAGGTGGTGGTGAGTAGTGATGTTGAATTTGATGAAGAAGCATCATGGAACTGGGAGGCTCCGGAAGAAAAAACATATGATTTTCTTTCATACTTTGAAGATGAAGAAGAACAGCAGACCATGGCACCTGCACAGGATGCAACCCCGCCTCCTTCATCAGCAAATGTTGCATCTCCATTTTCTCAAGAGAGTTCAAGTGAAAGACCACATAGAATGAGGAGCACTCAAGAACTTTATGATGACACAGAAGAAATTACTAATTTTGAATTTTTGTGTTTTCTCTTTGCTGATAGTGAACCAATAAATTTTGATGAAGCTGTTACTAACAAAAGCTGGAGACATGCCATGGAGATTGACATCCAATCAATAGAAAAGAACAACACTTGGGAGTTAACAACTCTTCCCAAGGACCATCAAGCAATTGTAGTCAAATGGGAATACAAGACGAAGGAAAATTCCCATAGAGAAGTAGAAAGATATAAGCCAAAACTTGTGGCTAAAGGCTACAAACAAAGGCATGATATAGGCTATGAGGAAGTTTATGAGCCTGTTGCTTGGATGAAGACAATCCGTCTATTGATCTCTTTACTGGCGCAAATGAAGTGGAGGATTTATCAACTAGATGTAAAATCGGCATTCTTGAATGGATATCTTGAAGAAGAAGTCTATGTTGAGAAACCATTGGGTTTTGTGGTTAAAAATCATGAAGATAAGGTGTTCATGTTGAAGAAAGCCTTATATGGGTTGAAGCAAGCTCCACGAGCTTGTAACAGTTGCACTGACAAATACTTTCAAGACAATGTTTTTACTCGTTGTCTCTATGAATGTGCGATTATATTAAAGTTCATACTAATGGAAATGTTCTGCTTGTTTGTCTTTATGTTGATGATATTATTCTAAAGGGTAACAACCCAGTTTTATTTGAAACTTTCAAGAAAGTTATGTCCCTTGAGTTTGAGATGAGGGACATAGGGATCATGTCGTATTACTTGGTCCTAGAAGTGATGCAAATGGAGGAAGGCATCTTCATATCTCAAGAAAGATAAACCAAGGAGATTTCGAAGAAGTTCAACATATTTGATTGCAACCCTGTGAACACCCCAATGGAAAGTGGAAAAAAATTGTCAAAGTTTGACGATGCAGAAAAAGTGGATTCCACTGTGTTCAAAAGTCTTGTTGGAAGTCTGAGATACTTGACGTGTAGGAGACCAGATATACTCTTTGCAGTTGGAGTAGTAAGTCTCTTCATGGATTCTCCTACCTCCACTAACTTGAAGGTCACTAAAAGAATTTTTCGCTACCTAAAAGGTACAATCGACCTTGGGCTATTTTATTCTTCTTCTGATGATTTTTATCTTTTGGGATATTATGATAGTGATTACGTGGGAGATGTTGATGATAGAAAAAGAACATTTGGAATTTTATGTTTTTCTTGGGTGATTGTGTTATTTATTAGAGTTCAAAGAAACAATAAATTGTTATTCTCTCGACTTGTGAAGTTGAATGTGTGGCAGCGACATCATGTTCGTGTCATGCTATTTGGTTGAGAAGATTGTTGAAGGAACTCAATTATCCACAAATTGAAGACACAATGATTTATGTTGATAAGAAATTTGCGCAAGCACTAGCAAAGAATCTAGTGTATCATAATCGAAGACAGCACGTAGATACAAGGTATCACTTTATCCAAGAATGCATTGCCAAGAAAGAGGTAGAGCTCAAGTATGTGAAATCTCATGATCAAGTTATGGATATCTTTACAAAGCCTCTCAAGTTTGAAGATTTTAAGAGATTGAGATCAAGCATTGGAGTAAAGAAGAAGAAAAATTAAGGGAGAGATTTGTGGAAATAAAATCTTGGCAACAATTAATTTGGCAGCGATACTTGTTGAAATTACTATCCACAAATGTGAAAATTGGTAGCCACCAATGTGAATATTGGTAACCGCATTTGTGGTAGTAGATAGTCAAAGTTTGGTATAAGTTTGGTACAGTTTGACAGCCAATTTTTTGTGAATATTTGCTACCATATCCATCATTAATGATGTAATCAAGTCTTCAAAAAAACTCTATAAATAGAGTAGTCATTGAACACTTGAAGACACACCAAAATAGAGAAGCAATAGAGAGTAGAGAGAGTAATCCACAAACTACTTCTTAGTTTGTGAGAAAATAGTGTGCAAGTAATATTATTGTGAGTTGTGTTGAATGCCTTGAATTGGACCCATTACAACAGAAAGGTCAATTCTGTATTTTGGGCCCAAGCCTGTTAGGGCGTAGCTTAGCACTATATATAGACGCTATGGCAAACCCTATTCTGTAATTCTGTTTTTGCCTCTCCATAATAAAACTGCTCCCTCTCTTCCCCGTGGACGTAGCCAATTTATTGGTGAACCACGTAAATCTGTTGTCTTGTTTTTCGCGTTTATATTTTCTCGTATTATCTCGAATTCCGCACAACAAATTGGTATCAGAGCCTCTCGGTTAATCGGTGTTTTTTGGATAATTCGAGATGTCTGCTTTGAACGTGAAAATCGACAAATTCACAGGGAGGAACAGTTTCAATTTATGGCAGATCAAGATGCGGGCTTTGTTGAAACAACAAGGTTTCTGGGCACCGTTGTCGAAATACAAGAACGCCGTCGTTACTCCTGAGATGGCGATTCTGGAGGAAAAGGCGCACTCGACGATCATGCTGTGTCTCGCGGATAACGTCATCACGGAGGTCTCGGATGAAGAGTTTGCTGCTGGTCTGTGGTTGAAGCTGGAGAGTTTGTACATGACAAAATCTCTAACCAACAAGCTGCTTCTGAAACAACGTCTATTCGGTTTACGAATGGCTGAAGGTACACAACTCAGGGAACATTTAGAGCAATTGAATACTTTGTTATTAGAATTGCGTAATATCGATGTGAAGATCGAGGATGAAGATGCTGCCTTGATTCTGTTAGTATCTCTCCCAATGTCGCTTGAGAATTTTGTTCAATCGTTCATTTTTGGGAAAGATACTGTGTCGCTGGAAGAAGGCAGATCGGCCCTTCATAGCAGGGAATTACGGCATAAGGTTAACGGCACAGGTACGCACATACAACCTTCCGGTCTGTTCACCAGTAGCGGAAAGGGAAGGAAAAACGGCGGAAAGAAAAATAAGCCGATGTCGAAGGGTGCAAAGCCGGATGATGTTTGTAATTACTGCAAGGAGAAGGGACATTGGAAATTTGATTGTCCGAAGAAGAAGAAGCAATCGGAAAAACAATCAGTTTCTGCTGCTGTTGCTGAAGAAGACACCAATTCTGAAGAAGACATTGCCCTAGATGTGGATGAGCACACTCATCATTCAGATGTGTGGGTTCTCGATTCTGGGGCATCCTATCACATTGTCCTAGGAGAAAGTGGTTCACGAATTATTAGCAGATAGACGGAGGCAACATCTCGATGGCCAACAGTTCTGTCTGCAAGGTGGTTGGGACAGGCTCGATCAAGATAAGGACACATGACGGTAGCTTCTGCACATTGAACGAGGTCAGGCACGTCGCATTGATGACGAAAAATCTGATATCTCTCAGTTCTTTGGACAGCAAGGGATTCAGCTGGTCGGGAAAAGATGGAGTCTTGCGGGTCTGGAAGGGTTCAAATCTGATTCAGAAAGGTGTCATGCGTGGTACTTTGTATTTTCTACAAGGTTCCACGGTTACAGGTTCTGCCCATGTTGCATCGTCAGAAGTTCACCAGTAGGATATGACTAAGTTATGGCACATGAGACTTGGTCATATGGGTGAAAGAGGGATGCAAATTCTGTCAAAGGAGGATCTTCTTGCTGGTCATAAGGTTAAGAGCCTAGAGTTTTGTGAACATTGTGTCTTTGGAAAACTACATCGCAACAAGTTTCCAAAGGCCATTCACAGAACAAAAGGCACACTTGATTACATCCATTCTGATTGCTGGGGTCCATGCCGTGTTGAGTCTTTGGGAGGCTGCAGATTTTTTGTGTCCATTATTGATGACTACTCAAGGATGACTGGGGTGTACATGATGAAGCATAAAAGTGAAGCTTTCCAGAAGTTCAAGGAGTGGAAAATGTTGATGGAAAATCAAACAGGGAAGAAGATCAAGAGGTTGCGAACTGATAATGGGCTAGAATTCTGCTGGTCTGAATTTGATCAATCCTGTAAGGATGAAGGGATTGCTCGACATCGTACAGTCTGAAATACACAACAACAGAACGGTGTAGCTGAGCGGATGAATCAAACACTTCTGGAGAGAGCAAGGTGCATGCTCTCTAATGCTGGGCTAGATAGAAGATTCTGGGCAGAAGCGGTTAGTACAGCTTGCTACTTGATTAACCGCGGACCACATACAGGCATACAGTGCAAAACACCTATGGAGATGTGGTCAGGAAAAGTTGCTGATTATTCAAATCTGAAAGCTTTTGGTTGTACGGCTTACTATCACGTCAGTGAAGGTAAGTTAGAACCAAGAGCTAAAAAGGGAGTATTTGTGGGCTACGGAGATGGAGTGAAAGGTTTCAGAATCTGGTCTCCAGCAGAAAAGAGGGTTATTATGAGCAGGAACGTTGTCTTTGATGAAAGTTCTCTGCTTAGAACCATTGTGAAGCCTACAACTACGTCAGAAACTGGGAGTCTTGATAAACCGGTGGAGTTTCAAGTCATTCAGAACGAGAGCGATTTGAAAGAACCTGAAGAGGATGATCAAGAGCCACAGACAGAAACTGATATTCCAGAATCTATGCCATCAGATTCCATCGGAGTATAGCTCAAGATCGGCCAAGAAGGGTTGGAGTTCGGCCACCTACGAGGTATGGTTTTGAGGACATGGTGGGTTATACACTGCAGGTTGCTGAAGAGGTAGATAATCTGAGCCGTCTACTTACAAAGCCATTTTAAGTCCTGATTCTGAAAAATGGTTTGCTGCTATGGGAGATGATATGGAGTCCCTACACAAGAATCAGACATGGGATCTGGTCATACAGCCTTCGGGGAGAAAGATTATTACTTGCAAATGGGTTTTCAAGAAGAAGGAAGGGATATCACCAGCAGAAGGAGTCAAGTATAAAGCCAGGGTTGTTGCCAGAGGTTTCAACCAAAGAGAGGGAGTGGACTACAATGAGATCTTCTCACCAGTGGTCAGACATACTTCCATCCGAGTGTTACTAGCGATAGTTACACATCAGAATCTGGAGCTTGAACAACTTGATGTGAAGACAGCGTTTCTACATGGAGAGTTGGAGGAAGAGATATACATGACTCAGCCGGATGGTTTCCAAGTTCCAGGGAAGGAAAATCACGTCTGCAAGTTGAAGAAGTCCTTATATGGACTTAAGCAGTCTCCAAGGCAGTGGTACAAAAGGTTTGACAGCTATATGGTGAAGTTGGGCTATACTCGGAGCTCATATGATTGTTGTGTCTACTACAATAGGCTCAAGGATGATTCATTCATCTATCTGGTGCTTTATGTAGATGATATGCTGATAGCTGCAAAGAAGAAGTATGACATTCAGAAGCTGAAGGGTTTACTTAGTGCTGAGTTTGAGATGAAGGATCTGGGAGCCGCTCGGAAGATTCTAGGGATGGAGATCATTAGAGACAGAGAGAGAAGGAAACTTTTCTTGTCACAGAGAAGCTACATTCAGAAGGTCTTGGCGAGGTTTGGCATGTCTTCATCTAAGCCTATTGATACCCCCAGTGCTGCCAATATCCATCTCACTGCCATGTTCGCTCCACAGTCAGAAGAAGAGAAGGAGTATATGTCACGAGTCCCTTATGCCAGTGCCGTAGGAAGTTTGATGTATGCTATGGTCTGTACAAGGCCAGATTTAGCACATGCAGTCAGTGTAGTGAGCAGATTCATGGGACAACCAGGGAGAGAACATTGGCAGGCTGTGAAGAGAATTTTCCGGTACCTTAGAGGTACATCTGACGTTGGTCTCATTTATGGAGGTGATACTCAGTGCTTGGTTACTGGCTATTCTGATTCTGACTATGCTGGAGATGTTGACACAAGAAGATCGATGACTGGCTATGTGTTTACCCTTGGAGGATCTGTCGTCAGTTGGAAGGCAACTTTGCAACCTACAGTGACTTTGTCTACTACGGAAGCGGAGTACATGGCCTTGACAGAGGCTGCAAAAGAAGGGATTTGGCTGAAAGGGCTGGTTAGTGATCTTGGTCTGCATCATGATCAGGCTACGGTGTATTGTGACAGTTTGAGCGCAATTTGTCTAGCCAAGGATCAAGTCCATCATGAGAGAACCAAGCATATTGACGTAAGGTATCATTTTCTGAGAAGTGAGAAGAGAATCAAGGTGAAGAAAGTAGGAACTGCTGATAATCCTGCTGATATGTTCACAAAGCCGGTTCCACAGAGCAAGTTTCAACACTGTTTGGACTTGCTCAACATCAGAAGCTGTTAATTGCCCTGCGGGGCAACTCTGAGGAAGAGGGGGAGGCCTGGCACTATCATAGTGCGTCTGAAGAATCTGTTCGGAGAATTCAAGTCAAGGTGGAGATTTGTTGAATGCCTTGAATTGGACCCATTACAAAAGAAAGGTCAATTCTGTATTTTGGGCCCAAGCCTGTTAGGGTGTAGCTTAGCACTATATATAGACGCTATGGCAAACCCTATTCTGTAATTCTGTTTTTGCCTCTCCATAATAAAACTGCTCCCTCTCTTCCCCGTGGACGTAGCCAATTTATTGGTGAACCACGTAAATCTGTTGTCTTGTTTTTCGCGTTTATATTTTCTCGTATTATCTCGAATTCCGCACAACAAGTTGTAAGAAATAAAAGAATGTTGAGTAATAGTGTTTTGACACTACCATGTTTTTTATCAATATTATTGTATTACTTATTCGGATATCATATTTACCCATTTTAATTTTTGGTGTCATTGTTACTCTCTTTCTATTGGTATTTAGTTTGAACATTATCCTGGGTGTGATTATCATTTTGTCCAACATATATTACCTTGCATGTAACAAAGTCATTATAATAAGAAACCTTGGGAGCATATTTTTTTCATGGGATGAATAATTCTTTAGTTCAAATTCATAATCCAATCATTATTATAATCCATCACAATTACAAAGTCACATCATGCAACCACACAATTAAGCATATAAAAGACTTTACAATATCACCCAATACATATTATTCGCTATTTAGAGTTTACTATCACATAGTATAAACCATAACCTACCTCCAACGAAGAATCGTGATCAAGCAAGCTATCTCCCCAATGTCCTTGCTGTCTCTTCGTTCTTCTCTCTCTCTCGCTCGTTCTCTCTTCTTTTTTTTTTAAATTCTCTTCTTCAAACCCTTTTTCTTTTTACCCTAATTATCAAATAATTAAGTATAAAAGATGATAAAAGTAACCCACTATTTATTTCAAGGTTATCTCCTTTAATCCCCAACTAAATACATTATTAACATTAACCCACAAATATTATAATTATAAGCATGAATAGTCCAAAACGCCCCTTAAAAACTCTCAGCAGAAATCCGACTCAGTCGAGGTTACGCCACTCGTGACGGCCCGTCGTACCTGCGACGGTCCGTCCTGCACGTCCGTCACAAAGTTCAGAGACTCAATTTCAGTAAAAGGTCTGTGACGGTCCGTCGTGGCTACGACGGTCCGTACTGCAGTTACGTCGTGAAGTTCAGAGAGTTGATCCCAATACCCAGATTTTCAGAGTTTAAGTGTTTTGGAACGATGACCCCCGACGGTCCGTCGTGACCATGACGGTCCGTCGACTGTTCCGTCGACTCAGCCAGCTTCTATCAAAATAATATTGCTGCTCGAATCGACTAAACAGGTCGTTACAATAGATACCAATTTACCCATCGTTCGTCCCCGAACGATCACGGAAAGAAAAACAAGAGAGAGAAAGAGTACCTGAGTCTGTAAAAAGATGTGGATATATTTCTTGCATATCAGATTTTAGGGTGAGCTATTGTTCCTAGCTCGGACTGGATTCTCTCATTTACGTCTTGATGTCCTTGAAGCTCGGACATGGACTACCGTTTTATTCTTTATTTTAGTTCCTAATTATCCTTAGACTTAGTAATTTGAGGATAGATGTTCTTGATGTGATGACTTCCAGATTTTGGGGATAATAGTTGATAAATTTTAGAATGTTTATTTATTGGTTTTATTAATAAGATTTTGAGTCTTCCGCATTATGTTGGGGTTTAGATTTGTTGGTTCGCTCACATAGTAGGAAAAGTGTGGGTGCCACTCGCGGCTCGTTTTGGGTCGTGACAAACTTGGTATCAGATGTCTCTGCTTCAGACCTCCCGGGGAAAGCATAACAATGGGCCCTATCACCTGTCTGTCCATTGCCCCTATCATGTTGCGCCGCAGCAGTTCCAGCTTGCCCGCCACCCCGATTGATTGGGTGACCACCATTACCTTGGCCACCGCGTACTCCAGAATGGCGGCCTCTCCCATGACCACCTCTACCTATAACTATTGGGGGTCTGTAACTTGGTTTTGGACAAAATCTCCTAATATGTCCAGTCTCCCACATCCATAACACTCTCTGGAGTCAAGCATAGGTCTCTGTGAGAACGACGGAGTCTGGGGATAACCTCAAAACTCAGAGAATTGTTGACCGGTCTGCGGTGGACCCTCAGCTACAGCCTGCAGGGAAGACTGAATAGGGCGGTTTTGGTAACCTCCTGAACTCTGCCCTCTGGAGTAAGAACCTCTAAACTCACCTCTCTTACGGAACTTCTTAGACGTTGACGCCATGGTGAAGTCGTGTGGCTTCACCCCCTCCACTTCTATCACAAAATGAACCACTTCCTGAAGGGATTTTGCTACAGCAGCTACCTGTAAGGCTGGAATCCGCAAATCTGACCTCAACCCCTTCACAAAACGGCGAATCCGCTCTTATCACGACCCAAAACGAGCCGCGAGTGGCACCCACACTTATCCTACTATGTGAGCGAACCAAAAGATTATGTTGTAATGATTTTCTCCCAACAACTTTTTTCGATTTGAATCCTATTTTATATTCCTTCCATTGTTATTTATTTGTCCATATTTTCTCTTTTAGATGTCCTTATTTACTTTTCCATTTTGACAAATAAAAAAAGGTAAAAAAAAATAATTTCTATTATATTCTCATTTAAACTTCTTGAAAAGTTCTATTTAATAATGACTTTAATGAGTAACTGATTTTGGAGTCATAATTAATAAGGGTAAACTTATAACTTTACTATGCTAATTATTATTGTTTTAATATGTGTGTCATATCTAAAGTGAACAACTAAATAGATACGAAAGGATTATTAATTAGCACGGATTATATAGGCAACACCTGTATTCAAACACTATCTGTGAATGAATATAGTTTAAATTGGGAAGCCTCATAGTTTAAAGTTGTTTACCATAATACCCTTTAAATTGACCGACTAAATTACCCCCGAAATAAAACTAAATTTTTACAAGCTTATGGCAATAAAATTTGAATGACTAAATTAACCCCCAAACTTAAATTAAATAGTGACAAATTAATGAGCATAAGATTTTTATAACTTCTCAAGTGAATTTAGTAAAATATGAATATTAAAAGTCAATGTCATATTTATTAAAATCTTTCTGAATTTGAAATGATGTCAATTATAACAAATAGTAGTTACTTGGAAAGAATATATTTTAGCATCTTGGGGATTCACATACTACACTACAAAACTTCACAAGTTTAATTTATCGATAAACTGTTCATAATTTAAACATTCTTTTAATATTAATAGAAGTGGAACTTAAAGGAATCCTTTGAAATTCCAAATAAATTACTATATTAACTGTAACTATACTGAAAGAATTATAACAACTTATAGATGAATTATACATAGATAAAACATTAATATGGTGTAAGGGATTTAACAAGATAATATTAAATTTTTAAAGATTACCACTTTTTCTCTTACAAAAATATTGAATTTTGTTCAGCTTACAATTTGAACAAATTATAAATTATCGTACTTGATATGTTAAATTATGCTCAATAATTAATCATATTATATCATGGACATCTAAAATATATCTAACCCTCACGTTTTAATGAAATAATAGAGCATAGATTTCAAAATTTGAATATGATATTACATGTTTTATTACACTTTTCAGAATTCCAACTACCTTAATCAATTACATCCGCCTTTCATTTAATTATGCTTTAATCTCCAAGTTCTTTTATAATTATTGTACAAAGTCTTTCAACTTCTCTTCACTAATTTGTAGTTGTAGACATGTCCTCACTTGATAAGTCAATAGTTACTTTGGAATTAGTTTAGAGGGAAAAAAACCATATCTAAATAAACATTGTACATCCAAAAACAAGATCTTTTAAATAGATTAAAGTTACATAACCTAGGATCTCTCTATTACAGTGCCCAAATATGAGTTGTACATATGCCTGGTGAAGCTCTAACTGAAACTGTTCGCGCTTTTGCGATTATGTGAAATATATAAGATAATATTGATATTTTTTTTATCTGCGACATGATACGTTCATATATATATATATATAATTTATGTTTGCATCTTTTAAGTGTAACTACTCATACATATATAGTAGAATAAAATATTCACCTTAGTGAAGTAAATGGAATAAGAGGTGATATTTTGAAATAACAATATATTGTATTACATTAAATAATATTTTATATATTTTAATTTCCTCTATCTTTTGTAGGATCACTAATTTTCTATACAAGTCCTGATTTCATAAAATAACTTTTGAATTTTTTATTGGGTCATATTATTATTACATTTACTTTTATAATTTTTTAAACACCAACTAAATATTTATAAAAAGAAAAAATTACTTTTATACACACATTAACTTACATTATTCTTCATCTATCCCTACCTTTTAAAAATATTTCACAAATTCCTTTTTTCTTTCAGTTCCTAAAAGTTTGAGATATGTAAAATCCACTGGCAAAACCAACGTTTACCACTCCTTTTTTCACTCCTTCTTTCTCTCCCAACATTCATTCCACATTCTTAGCAGTAACAATTTCAAATCAATTTGATTTTCAAAAAGATTCTCTCTCCGGTCAATCTATTTTCAAGCATCTGAATAGGTAGGGAATGTCTTCTCCATCGTTGTCTTCTTCTGAAAAAAATTGTTCAATTTTTGTTCTTCATACATATGGATCAGGCTCATTTCATTTAGTAACTTTTTCAAATGGATTTTGATTCTTAATGTGAATCTCCAACAATTCTGAATTTCTCACAATTAAGTAACTCTTTTTATTTGTATTTTTTTAGTTTATCTTGTCATGGTTCCTCTTCAACCATTGTTGTTTTCAATCTCTTCTTCCTCCATCATCTTGTTTTACCACAATATTCTAAAGATGGGCGTGTATTTTATTTTTTTTTAGATGAAATGAGTTTCTAATAGACTTGTTGATGGGGAGTGAGTGTTTCAACTTGTTTTTGTATTTTTTACGAATTTTTTATATCAGAATGTATTATTGTTATTTCGGGTGAATTTTTTGTGTATTTTTTCGTTAGAAGATATTTGTATCAATATGTTTAAGTATATCAGTTTGTTATTGTAATTCTTGTATCAAAGTATCAAATGTATTTATTCGTTGATATATGTTTGTATTAATGTATTCGGCATATACATTTATATCAGAATATTCAGATAAATCTGTTTATTTAGTATCTATTTGTTTGTTTTAAATTTATGTCTTCCCCTGTTGTTAGTTGCTATATATTTGATACATTATTGTTAATTATATAGTATAATATTATAATGTATCTTGTTTTAAATCTACAGCTTTTACAGAAAATTCTAAGTTTTGATCTATTTTATTGATATATTATGATTAATGTATCAAAGGTAGATTAATGTTCAAATCATAATGATGGGATATAATATGCATAACAATGTAACATAATCTAGAATAGTTGAACATATGATACTTAAATAACACTTAATAAATATATGATCTTACATCTTGTATCATATTCAAATAAATGTCAGATTGTATACAACATCACTTGATATTGAGTATCAGTTACTATTTGTTATCATTAAGTATCAACTAAGACGTAAGATTCAATTCACGGCAACAACTTAAAACGATTTGATTAATATTGAATAGCAATTATCTATAGTTCTTATACACTTGTTTTAGAGTTTTTGTTTTTATTATTTTAAGATACCCGCACTCAAATTTTAGAATGTTTCTCTAAAAGTTATTTATTTTGAATTCAATTTCATTATCATTAGTTGTTATTTACCGTATGAATTGTCCTACACATTTGTCTTTTATAAACTGATACAAAATTTGAATAAAATTAAGTATTAGATTAACAAATGCATAAACACAATATTATTTGCACTCATTAATTTTAGTTAGTTACTGATACATTTTTACACTTAATTAATGCAATGTAATTTATAACTTAATTGCTTATTCATTTATGTATTTACTTGATAAATTAGTTCTAGTTATTTGCGTATTGATTTATGTTGATACACTGAAATTAATTGTAATTAGTTGCTAATTTATTCATGTATCGAATTGATGAATTGACTTTTACTTATTGATACATTTAAAGATACATTTTATTACATTTTACATACTATATATTTTTTCACAATCTTATTGCATTAGATATATCATTTTCAACTAGATTGTGATATATTATATAAAAATGTATTTGAACCATATTAAGTGGTACAATCACCACAAACGCAATCTCCAGTACATTATTATCAAATAGTCAATGATACAATATTTTTAGAAAAGGTATGTGAAACATAATGTGTTAAAAAATGAAAACAAGGTTGAAAATCGTAGTATTTCAATTTATTGTATCATAATTTCACCAGCTAATAGTAAATTGTAATGTTCTATCAAGGTAAAAGTCGAAAAAGCAAAAAACTCAAAATCTGTAATCTCAAATAATGTATGAGGAACCTAACAATATTCTCAAAAAAGAGTTTGTCAATTTTCTTTCGGAAAGAAAGTATAGGTTCTTCAGTAGTAACATTCTTGTCCACGACATCCACAACCTGCGTACACTTGAAGTTAAATATACATAACATATCAATCAACTCAACACAACAGCGTAATGATAACTATCTCCAGATGCACATTAGTTTATATATTCATACATACCTTCATATATTGATAAAATAATATATTGATACATAAAAAAAAGTAATTCATATGTATCTAATACGTTATAGTAACAATACACTAACTCATATCTATAAAAATCCATTACATACGCATCAAACAAGAAGTTGAATCAAGTTTAATCAGTAATGTATCATGATTTATACTCCCTCCATTTAAAAAATAATGACTTGGTTCGACTTGACATAAAGTTTAAGAAAATAAAGAAGACTTTTGGATCTTGTGGTCCTAAATTAAAGTTATGTCAAATGTACAAAATTGCTCTTTAATCTTGTGGCCTTAAACATGCAGCGTGGAAAGTTAAAATTAAAATGTTACCAAAAAAGAAAGAGATCATTCTTTTTAAAAATGCTAAAAAGGAAAGGATATCATTTTTTAAAACGGAGGAGTACATGAATATACAAATTCAAAAAATAAAAAAAATAAGCATATGTATCTGATACTTTATGTTAACACATTAACTCACAGATCTGCAAATCCATAACATAAATGTCATAGTTTTAATGTATCAAGTTATAACAAGTAATGTATCATGAATTATCGATCAATATACAAATTCATGAATGAAAAAACAATGATTAAAACACATGAATATGTGTTGCATACTTTTTGTTATTAGATCTTTTAACTCGAATAAAAGTTATGACAAATAAACATAATTATTTCTACGCAAACTAATCATAAAATAACAACTTTTAACTGTCTTCAAATTTGAGATCTGCCATTACACAACGGTAAGCAATCACCATCACAGAAATAAAGATATCAAGAAAGTTGGCAAAGACACCTAGACCTGATTGTCAATCATAGTGAGATTTGTGTAGAATTTGAAGACCCCAAAAGCTACGATCTTCGATTTATTTTCCTTCGAGATTCTTTAGTAAAAAATCAAAATATTCATTATGCATCTTGTCAAATTTTCAACAAAAGTTTGAATCCTAGCTGAAAGTTTCTTCGTTGAAACAAAGATAAAGATGGAATGGGATTTTGAATCTTGATTATTTTAGGATTTATGATTCTTATTGACACAGTAAATATGAACTGAATAGCACAAATTATGAGATTTTAATATGATTTTTTGTTTCATTTTTCCTTTTAAGTGCAACAACCACATTTATAATGTATCTGGTAACCAATTGTGTATTCAGATGACTGATATTTTAAGGGATTTTTGAAAAATAAAAAAGAATAGGGATAAGATGTAATTTAGGTTTTACCTATGATATTTATGTAAGTTATACTAATAAAAATTCTGAAAAGGTTTAAGAATAATATTTAAGATCAGAACTTACTAGTCAGATGAAGAGACATGAGTTATAAATAATTCAAATGAATAATTTTATTAGACATTAAATGCATTAATAATCACACATTGTTTTTATTTGTAAAATAAATAAATGGAAATAAGGGGTGAAGATACAAAAAAAAATGAACAAAATACAATAATCGGTGTCTGCATAAAATTACAAATACATTTCAACCAAAAAATTAGCGATGAAAACATATTAGTACATACGCCAAAAAATGGTATTATGAAAACAATATTTTATGTTTCAATTACTTTTTTGCAAGTATGATAAAATTGAAACTCCTAATCATCATGATTTCTTTTTATGTTGCTGTAATGTTATAATTATATTTATTGTGCTTCATAAAAAATGTAGAATAGTAAAGGACCAAATAATTAACATCAACAATAGATGTAGCTAAATTTATTTATACAAAAAAAAATTTAAAAGCTTCTAGCAAAGTAGCTCAGTTAGTAAAAAGTCAAAGTAAAAACAAATCTAGCAAAAATAATCTCTAGTTATGGTTCATTTTTTCCCTTCTACCATCTTCCCTTGCAAGTAGATATGTCATCATATTTTATTTCATATGTCAAATTTTTCATCATATACTACTAATTGAATAAAATAAAATTATATGAATAAATAAAATATCATATACAAATTAAAATATAACAATATCAAAAGAAAGAAAGAAACATAAACTATATGTAGTATATGTGTGTATATTATTTTTCAATAGAACTCAAAATACTAAATAATAATTATCTCTTAAAATCTAATAAATATTATAATCAAACAACATTATATCCCAAAAAACTGACAATTGAAAATAACAATTCTATTTTGACAACAAAATATTCATAATTACAAAAATATTTTTTTCATACTTGTTTGGTGAATGACAAATAAATTGTTAAAAAAATGTCCAAGTACATAAAATTAAAAGAAATACTTGAGAATAAATAATATCCTTCGTGTACTTCTTTTTTGTTATCAAGTCTACAACAAAGACATTCGGAAGAGGACGAGATAAACCCCAGGATCTCATATCAATAAGATAGTAAGGGAATGATTTTTGAAAATTACATGAATCAGTTCGGATTGTGGATCCAACCATGCACGTTCTCTGCTAGCACTTTTACGTGTGTGTTGGATCTCCTAGACTTAATTTGATATGTCTTTTTCTCCTGATAGTGAATCTCTCTACAATATAATTCAATACAAGGAAAACACACAAGAACACGTATGTGTAGTAATAGGAGAAAAATGTATTTTCAGCGTAGATTCTTCCACTTCTGCAAAATGATCTTGTACCACAAGAATGCTTAGTTATTTGTTTTTCTCTATTTTTTTGTTTCTTTCATTGATAACCTGCAGTAAGACAACAAATCAGAAAATATTTATTCAAAGAGAAAACTAGCATTCTACCACGTCTGTTTATTAATTAAATTACCTTGAATTTCTCACAGTCAAAATTCTTAATTAAGTATTTCCAGTCCTCCAACTCAACATCCTCAGGACGATTAAACAATTTGTCTTCGTTCGTACTATAGCTTTCCAATCTCTGAAGAGTCTTTGCATTATTCTTATCACAAAGCCTTGTAACTTATGTTCTTGCAGCCCACCGCAAACTTCAAATTTGTCCTGATCAAATTGTAATTTAAATTTGATAATTCAAGTAATTTAAAAGAAATACAACTTTGAAAGTGGTTTATTACCTCGACCTTATACCACATTGCTTCTCCATATTTTGAAACAATATTCTGCCAATTTCCATCTTAAAACGAGATACTGCTCCTCACGATCAAGCCTGAGTAATTAAGAATATCTCTAGCTTCAGAACCCACAACTCTATCAATATTATCTAAATTGATTACACTGATTTTTCCTCCATATGTAGTTTTAATATCAACAGTTTTAGGTTATATTTCCCTCTTACTCTCTTTCTATTGATGCGAGAAACTGCAAAGAATAAATTATCAGTAAAAGACACGTATTAGTGAATATTCATATAATAAACGGAAAAGGGCCTAAAATACCCTCAAAGTATTGAAAATGGTACAAAATTACCCTTCATCCACCTATTGGCTCCAAAATGCCCTTCCCACCCACCTATTGGGTCCAAAATACCCTTGTCATCCACCTTTTGGTTCAAAATTTACCACTTCTTTAATGGTTTTATATTTAAACTATTTAAATATTTTTTAAAATACGTGGCGCTCAACTATAGTGTAATTTATAAATCAATCCACTACCCACCCATTACTAATTAAATTCCTCTAAATTAATGAACCCGTCACATTATTAAATGCAAGCTACTGCCAATTGAGTGTTTTTAAAAAATATAGAAGTAAATTATCACACATTCAAGTAGCTACATAAAAATCACCGATAAACTTAAAAGTCTGACTATGTTCATCATAATTATTCTTACGTCTCAATTATGTGATGTTACTTCATAGGTAACTTTTTTTGAAAATAATATATTAAAGGTTTTAAAATAAATCATAAATATTTATAAAATTATATTTAAAAAAAGTGCATGAATTAATTCGCGATATATTATTTCTTTACCTTTAATCATAAATTTCTAATTCAATTTTGAAAGAAAGTGTCCTCCTAAATAAGCGGCTCAACCTAAATTTAATTGGGGCTTCGATTCGGACTTGAATAATTTTGAATGTCATTTTCAGTAATCTATAATTTCATCATGTTCTAGTAGTGTTTATGACGATTTTGATATTATAATTGAATTATTAATTGAGTGAGGTTTAGTTAGTAATGAGTGGGTAGTGGATTGGTTTATAAATTATATAAATAAATTAAAATTATAATTAATAGTTGAACGCTCAGTATTTAAATAAATATTTAAAGAGTTTAATTTTAAAACAATTAAAAAATGGACAATTTTGAACCCAAAGGTGGATGACAAGGGTATTTTGGAGCCAATAGGTGGATGAAAAGGGCATTTTGGAGCCAAGAGGTGGATGAAGGGTAATTTTGTACCATTTTCAATACTTTAAGGGTATTTTAGGCACTTGTTTGTATAATAAATTATCATAATGTATACTACTTTTCGTAGTTACTTCACCAGTATAAACTCAGGACCCCAAATTATTATCATAAATGGTTTTGAGTCTTTTGAAATTCTGTTACAAAGTTAACACAGCAAACCACACTCAACTATTATATAGATATGAACATTTAACAAACTTTGTTTTCTGCTAGAATTCATCGTTGTAACATGGTTACACACGTACATAGGAATGAAACAATAACTAGCTCTATATTCCAGGTAAAAATTGATATTCACTCGTATTAATGCACCTAATATACTTGCAAAACGAATAACTATCACATGAGAATCAAAATCAACATCCTGCCGTCAACTATGTTGAACCAACTTCACCCATCATGTGCTGAAGTTGCTTGATACTAAGAAATTGAGTCTATCTACTAGGGTGGTACGTGAAATAACCTGTACCAAATTCAACCTCTAGGGAGGGACGAGTACTTTCTTCTAGATTTCATGATGATTGTGTCCCTAGATATGTTCTTTGGAGAGGATCACTTGATATTTGTTCCGCCTGTAGACGTCGTTGACTTGGGTTAGGTGCGTGTCCTGTCTCCAATGATATTTCAGCAACTCTTATTTGTTGTATTGGTGGCTGAGATGTAGTACCAAAATGTTCACGTTCTTGGAAATTTTCACGTCCACCTCCTGCACCATCACTTCCACTATTACCTTTACGTCGTCCATGTCCTCGACCAATTCCTTTCATTTCCTAGAACATTAGATATAAAAAGAGAAGTATCAGAATCAGAAATTGAAGCTTATTAGATCTACCTGCCAAGGAAAATATCGATTCATAAAGTAGAGTATTATATTAAACAAGTAAAAAATGTGGGACACTTTACTAACAAGTATTGTGTTTCATTGATTGATATGTAAAACGTTGATTCTACTTAAAATGCTGATTCTATTTACAAATTTAAGGAAACAAACGTCATGAATTAATTTCATGTCAGCCCAATAAGAACAAAATATCGAGAACTTATCAAAATAAGAGTTAAACATCTGTTTCAGTAGTCTTTGTTTCTCAATCTTCAAAAGTATTCATCACTGTCTTCTCCATCATTATCGTCTAGTAACTCTTCTTCGGTTTCTTCACTCCCAGATACAATTGTATGATTGTCATTAATGAAATTATCTTCCTCATTTTCCAGATCATTGGTACGTAAAATGATTTGTAGTTCAACTTCATCCCTATGTAAAGACACATGAATATCAGCTTCATGGTCATTGGGACAAATAGAAGACTTGTTTAGACTGATATGCCAACACAATTGACTCATTGTATTTAAGGCAGAATGAGTATTCACACTTTTAAAATCATATTTGTCTATCTTATATCCTCTTCCTAGGCGAGCCATATCCCAATATTGATACTTGAATAGAAGAAATTTTCTATTTCCAATGTAGTGTAACTCGTAAATGTCATCTAATACACCATAAAATTCCTTATTAGAGTCTGAATCATCTCCTCTCAGAAGAACTGCACTGTTCAGTGTTTTTCTCAAAAGATCTTTTGTTTGGAACCTAAATCCATTCACCATAAATATTGAATATCGATGCACCAATGGTTTTGGACCTACATCTAAGATTATGAGCTCATAGTTGCGCGTCCTTGTGAAGCTAGTACAAATATCTACAAAAAAAAAGATCTGTTCATACTTTGATGTCAAAAATAATATTTAATTAAGTGTTGTTCGTAATTCTTACACGTGTACGAAACCAATCAATAAAATCACTATGCATGATTCCATGAGGTATCGTTGAACCTTGTATTTCAATCTCTCTCATGTATTCTGTTATGCGGAATTTGAGATAATACGAGAAAATATAAACGCGAAAAACAAGACAACAGATTTACGTGGTTCACCAATAAATTGGCTACGTCCACGGGAAGAGGGAGAGCAGTTTTATTATGGAGAGGCAAGAACAGAATTACAGAATAGATTCAAGGCATTCAACAAATCTCCACCTTGACTTGAATTCTCCGAACAGATTCTTCAGACGCACTATGATAGTGCCAGGCCTCCCCCTCTTCCTCAGAATTGCCCCGCAGGGCAATTAACAGCTTCTGATGTTGAGCAAGTCCAAACAGTGTTGAAACTTGCTCTGTGGAACCGGCTTTGTGAACATATCAGCAGGATTATCAGCAGTTCCTACTTTCTTCACCTTGATTCTCTTCTCACTTCTCAGAAAATGATACCTTACGTCAATATGCTTGGTTCTCTCATGATGGACTTGATCCTTGGCTAGACAAATTGCGCTCAAACTGTCACAATACACCGTAGCCTGATCATGATGCAGACCAAGATCACTAACCAGCCCTTTCAGCCAAATCCCTTCTTTTGCAGCCTCTGTCAAGGCCATGTACTCCGCTTCCGTAGTAGACAAAGTCACTGTAGGTTGCAAAGTTGCCTTCCAACTGACGACAGATCCTCCAAGGGTAAACACATAGCCAGTCATCGATCTTCTTGTGTCAACATCTCCAGCATAGTCAGAATCAGAATAGCCAGTAACCAAGCACTGAGTATCACCTCCATAAATGAGACCAACGTCAGATGTACCTCTAAGGTACCGGAAAATTCTCTTCACAGCCTGCCAATGTTCTCTCCCTGGTTGTCCCATGAATCTGCTCACTACACTGACTGCATGTGCTAAATCTGGCCTTGTACAGACCATAGCATACATCAAACTTCCTACGGCACTGGCATAAGGGACTCGTGACATATACTCCTTCTCTTCTTCTGACTGTGGAGCGAACATGGCAGTGAGATGGATATTGGCAGCACTGGGGGTATCAATAGGCTTAGATGAAGACATGCCAAACCTCGCCAAGACCTTCTGAATGTAGCTTCTCTGTGACAAGAAAAGTTTCCTTCTCTCTCTGTCTCTAATGATCTCCATCCCTAGAATCTTCCGAGCGGCTCCCAGATCCTTCATCTCAAACTCAGCACTAAGTAAACCCTTCAGCTTCTGAATGTCATACTTCTTCTTTGCAGCTATCAGCATATCATCTACATAAAGCACCAGATAGATGAATGAATCATCCTTGAGCCTATTGTAGTAGACACAACAATCATATGAGCTCCGAGTATAGCCCAACTTCACCATATAGCTGTCAAACCTTTTGTACCACTGCCTTGGAGACTGCTTAAGTCCATATAAGGACTTCTTCAACTTGCAGACGTGATTTTCCTTCCCTGGAACTTGGAAACCATCCGGCTGAGTCATGTATATCTCTTCCTCCAACTCTCCATGTAGAAACGCTGTCTTCACATCAAGTTGTTCAAGCTCCAGATTCTGATGTGTAACTATCGCTAGTAACACTCGGATGGAAGTATGTCTGACCACTGGTGAGAAGATCTCATTGTAGTCCACTCCCTCTCTTTGGTTGAAACCTCTGGCAACAACCCTGGCTTTATACTTGACTCCTTCTGCTGGTGATATCCCTTCCTTCTTCTTGAAAACCCATTTGCAAGTAATAATCTTTCTCCCCGAAGGCTGTATGACCAGATCCCATGTCTGATTCTTGTGTAGGGACTCCATCTCATCTCCCATAGCGGCAAACCATTTTTCAGAATCAGAACTTAAAATGGCTTCTTTGTAAGTAGACGGCTCAGATGTATCTACCTCTTCAGCAACCTGCAGTGCATAACCCACCATGTCCTCAAAACCATACCTCGTAGGTGGCCGAACTCCAACCCTCCTTGGCCGATCTTGAGCTATACTCCGATGGATATCTGATGGCATAGATTCTGGAATATCAGTTTCTGTCTGTGGCTCTTGATCCTCCTCTTCAGGTTCTTTCAAATCGCTCTCGTTCTGAATGACTTGAAACTCCACCTGTTTATCAAGACTCCCAGTTTCTGACGTAGTTGTAGGCTTCACAATGGTTCTAAGCAGAGAACTTTCATCAAAGACAACGTTCCTGCTCATAATAACCCTCTTTTCTGCTGGAGACCAGATTCTGAAACCTTTCACTCCATCTCCGTAGCCCACAAATACTCCCTTTTTAGCTCTTGGTTCTAACTTACCTTCACTGACGTGATAGTAAGCCGTACAACCAAAAGCTTTCAGATTTGAATAATCAGCAACTTTTCCTGACCACATCTCCATAGGTGTTTTGCACTGTATGCCTGTATGTGGTCCGCGGTTAATCAAGTAGCAAGCTGTACTAACCGCTTCTGCCCAGAATCTTCTATCTAGCCCAGCATTAGAGAGCATGCACCTTGCTCTCTCCAGAAGTGTTTGATTCATCCGCTCAGCTACACCGTTCTGCTGTGGTGTATTTCTGACTGTACGATGTCGAGCAATCCCTTCATCCTTACAGAATTGATCAAATTCAGACCAGCAGAATTCCAGCCCATTATCAGTTCGCAACCTCTTGATCTTCTTCCCTGTTTGATTTTCCATCAAAATTTTCCACTCCTTGAACTTCTGGAAAGCTTCACTTTTATGCTTCATCATGTACACCCAAGTCATCCTTGAGTAGTCATCAATCATGGACACAAAAAATCTGCAGCCTCCCAAAGACTCAACACGGCATGGACCCCAGCAATCAGAATGGATATAATCAAGAGTGCCTTTTGTTCTGTGAATGGCCTTTGGAAACTTGTTGCGATGTAGTTTTCCAAAGACACAATGTTCACAAAACTCTAGGCTTTTAACCTTATGACCAGCAAGAAGATCCTCCTTTGACAGAATTTGCATCCCTCTTTCACCCATATGACCAAGTCTCATGTGCCATAACTTAGTCATATCCTCCTGGTGAACTTCTGACGATGCAACATGGGCTGAACCTGTAACCGTGGAACCTTGTAGAAAATACAAAGTACCACGCATGACACCTTTCAGAATCAGATTTGAACCCTTCCAGACCCGCAAGACTCCATCTTTTCCCGACCAGCTGAATCCCTTGCTGTCCAAAGAACTGAGAGATATCAGATTTTTCGTCATCAATGGAACGTGCCTGACCTCGTTCAATGTGCAGAAGCTACCGTCATGTGTCCTTATCTTGATCGAGCCTGTCCCAACCACCTTGCAGACAGAACTGTTGGCCATCGAGATGCTGCCTCCGTCTATCTGCTCATAAGTCGTGAACCACTCTCTCCTAGGACAGATGTGATAGGATGCCCCAGAATCGAGAACCCACACATCTGAATGATGAGTGTGCTCATCCGCAACTAGGGCAATGTCTTCTTCAGAATTGGTGTCTTCTTCAGCAACAGCAGCAGAAACTGATTGTTTTTCCGATTGCTTCTTCTTCTTCGGACAATCAAATTTCCAATGTCCCTTCTCCTTGCAGTAATTACAAACATCATCTGGCTTTGCACCCTTCGACATCGGCTTATTTTTCTTTCCGCCGTTTTTCCTTCCCTTTCCGCTACTGGTGAACAGACCGGAAGGCTGTATGTCCGTACTTGTGCCGTTAGCCTTATGCCGTAATTCCCTGCTATGAAGGGCCGATCTGACTTCTTCCAGCGACACAGTATCTTTCCCAACAATGAACGATTGAACAAAATTCTCAAACGACATTGGGAGAGATACTAACAGAATTAGGGCAGCATCTTCATCCTCGATCTTCACATCGATATTACGCAATTCTAATAACAAAGTATTCAATTGCTCTAAATGTTCCCTGAGTTGTGTACCTTCAGCCATTCGTAAACCGAATAGACGTTGTTTCAGAAGCAGCTTGTTGGTTAGAGATTTTGTCATGTACAAACTCTCCAGCTTCAACCACAGACCAGCAGCAGTCTCTTCATCCGAGACTTCCGTGATGACGTCATCCGCGAGACACAGCATGATCGTCGAATGCGCCTTTTCCTCCAGAATCGCCATCTCAGGAGTAACGACGGCGTTCTTGTCTTTCGACAACGGCGCCCAGAAACCTTGCTGTTTCAACAAAGCCCGCATCTTGATCTGCCATAAACTGAAACTGTTCCTCCCTGTGAATTTGTCGATTTTCACGTTCAAAGCAGACATCTCGAATTCTCCAAGAACACCGATTAACCGAGAGGCTCTGATACCAATTTGTTATGCGGAATTCGAGATAATACGAGAAAATATAAACGCGAAAAACAAGACAACAGATTTACGTGGTTCACCAATAAATTGGCTACGTCCACGGGGAGGAGGGAGAGCAGTTTTATTATGGAGAGGCAAGAACAGAATTACAGAATAGGGTTTGCCATAGCGTCTATATATAGTGCTAAGCTACGCCCTAACAGGCTTGAGACCCCCGTCCTTTCTGTTTGTAACGGGTCCGATTCAAGGCATTCAACATATTCCCTACATTTGTGTTAGTTATGGTTAATTAAATTATCTTATTGTGAAATTAAATCTTAATTAATAAGAGACTTACTCCATGAATGGTGAAACCTCTTCACAATTTTGAAGAATATACATAACTGTTTGGTTGAATTCATCGTGGGGTAGTTTCTTTCCATCAGAAGACCCCTTTGTTTGCCAACTTTTTTTAAAGATAGACATCTCACCTTTTGATTCAAATCCATCATCATTTCTTTCTGATTTATTGAACTTAGTTGAGATAGTCTTAAAATAATGTGAGAAAAAATGTAATTCCTCATTTGCGTCATGACCTTCAACAAGTGCTCCTTCTGGATGACTAGGATTGTGAATATATTTATTTAAGTGGTCGCAATACCTATAAATAGACATGCCATTAATATAAGTACAAAATATGACATTTTAAACATATTGTCTTCGAAATTACAGAAGGATATGTTACCTCTCAATAGAGTACATATCCCGATATTGAAATTTTCCACCAAGTTTTTCCTTTTTGGCCAAGTGTATCGGCAAATGAATCATGACATCAAAAAATGCTGGAGGAAAAATCATTTGAAGTTTACACAATATGATAGGAATTTCAGCCTCAAGGATATCAATATCTTCAATTGTCAAGCACTTAGAGTACAGATTCTTGAAAAATTTGCCTAAGGCTATAATTGGTTCACACACTTCCTTTGGCAATAAACCACATATAGCAACTGGTAATATGTCTTGCAATAATACATGATGATCATGAGACTTCAACCCGTGTATCAATTTCTCAAGTACATTAACACAACTTGAAATATTTGATGAAAAGGTATCTGAAACCTTCGAATAAGCTAAGAATTCACATAGCTTGAACTTCTCATGAGGGGACAGTGCATAGCATGCTACTGGTAACAAAATATTATCCCCATCGCAAATTGGATTCAACCCTTGCCTAATACCAAGGTCCACCAAATCATATCTACTTTTCAATGTGTCTTTTGTTACTCATCACAATTGATAAAATTTTATCAGGCACTTTTCTTTCAATATGTATTACATCAAGGTTATGTCTTAACCTAAGACTCTTCCAATAAGGCAATTGCAAGAAGATACTTTTCTTCCTCCAGCTATAAGCATTGGTAGACTTTATCTTTTGTCCTTGACCAAAACTAACATTGGCTGAATTTTTTAACTGTATAAGAGCTTCATCTCATGTTAAAGGGCTAGGTGCGACACCTAATTCCACTTTCCCATCAAATAACACCCTATTTCTACTCCAAGGATGATTTGTGGGAAGAAAGTGGCCCCCATAAAACACAACTTGTTATGTAAGGAAATCGATTGTCTATCTTTAAGGAAACAAGGTCATGCAAGATTTTCTTTTGTTGGCCATCCAGAAAGGTCTACATATGCATGAAAGTCATTAATCGTCAAGTCTCCACCCCATCCTACTATTCTTTCAACTCTTTAATTAATGGTTGTAAGTATAAATCAATATCATTGCAAGGAGATTTAGATCCTGGAATAAGAAGTGTCATCATGAAATATAAACTTTTCATGCAATCCCATGGTGAAAAATTATATTTAACTAGAATGACAGGACAAATGCTATGATTGGTACTCATATTTCCATAAGGTTGGAATCCGTCGCTTGCTAAACTTAATAGGACATTTCTTAATTCATCCGAAAAAGTAGGATAACGCTCATTGAAAGATTTCCACTTATTGAGTTTGAGGGATGTCACATGATACCATCATCAATATTTTTTTCCTTGTGCCACCTCATTTTCTTTGATGTCTCCTTTTGCCATGTAAACTCTTTTATGCCTTGGTTTGATATGAAAATGACGAAATACCTTATGATTTAGTTTCTTGCCTTTGTGTTCCTATGACTTCTATCTAGACTTACCACACTTAGTAAATGATTGGGCATTGGCATAATCGCGCCAATATAAGATACAATCATTCTGAAATTCATCTATTTTGGTACAAGCCTAGGTCACGAAGAACTTTCTTTGTTTCATAGAAAGAGATAGGCACAAATGACCCATCGGGAAGAACTTCTTTAAAGAAGGTTAATAACTCATCCATTAATTTGTTGCTCCAATGAGTAAGACACTTCAAGTGATGTAATTTAACAATAAAGACAACTTTGAGACTTTTGTGCAACCAGGATAAAGTTCTTTCTGAGCATCTTTTAACAATTTGTAGAAGTTTGCTAGAATGATATTTGGCTCTTCATTACCCTCTGAAGAATTTATATTATTCTCCACATTTTTATGGCCCAAGCATCTTGAATCATTTAAGTAATGTCATCATCTTCACTACTATAATCTTCTACTTCATCTCTACGTGTGATATTATATTTTTTTAACTCTAGCTAACACTTCTCCATGCAAGTCCCGCACTTTATAAGAATACAAGAAGCCCTTTTTTAATAAGTCTTCTCTTACATCAATTTTTAGCTTGAACACTGTGTTCATACATCCTTCACAAGGACATCGAATCATAGTGTTCACCCCGGGTTTACTGAATGCCCAATTAAGAAAACCTTCCACTCCATCTCTATACCTTTGATCAACTCTATTCCTAATATTTAACCAACTTTTATCCATTCCTACTTTCAAGAAAAAAAGCAATTAATTAATTAATTCAATTTTTCGTAATGATAAACTTAACAAAGTTAGAAAAACAAAAGGGAAAGATCAATTGAGGACCCATCTGGGAATCTGTTCGACTCTTACTGCACAAAAAGGAAGATCCAAAAGAATAAACAACAATTCAAAGTACCAATTTATATTAAAAAGGACCTTATTTTCCGTGAAAAGTATCCATAAAAATCATGAATTGCGTACAAGAATTATATATCAGTAATGCCCATATATCATAATTTAGCATAAAAGAAAAAAACAACTAGAACAGAAAATTGCGAGATCATGTGTGGACAGAGAAATTTGGATAAATAAAGTTAAAAATATCAATAATGAGGAGGCTATGACTAGAATTAAAAATTAAATGAGTAGTGATCTTGCGTACCTAATGTTGAAAATCAAAGAATACACAAATATCAAAGTTTGCTAGAAAGCTGTAGATCACAATCCGGCTAAAATTGATCGGAAAATTACCTGAAAAATTCAACAAAAAAAAAAGAAACCTAAGTTGTGAGCATATTAAAAGAAAGTAAGTAGGTAAAACTAAAAATGCAACATAAATATCAAGAATTTGAATCTAAACGAGGTCTAGTGGATTTAGGAGAGTGAAAAACAACGTTTATGATGTGCCGAAGATAGTCTCCACTTAATGAACAAACTCCCACAAGAAATCGTCAAGGAAATATCTCTCCAATCCACTAAATAAATAAGAACACACTAGTGACTTGATTGTTGTTATTGTCGCTATGGCAAAGTACAAAATGGGTCACCCATGCGAGGATGAATGTGCTGACTGACTATATAGGAGCAGAATTTGGATACATAGGCGAGGTTGTTGTTGCGGCCTTGACTCACAGGGTCGAGGCTTGGTGACCTGGTAACCCTCACATGTGCAACCAGTTCTTCGTAGGATCGAGCCTTTGTTCCGCAAGAGCGGCTACAGCAGCTCTTGTGATACAAATCCCAAGTTTTAATCAGGCTGAAGGCTCTATTTTAACTAGAAGTAAGAAGATATCTTAAAATGAATTTGAAATCCTTGACAAAAGGTAATTCTACACCAAACTCGACATTCCAGAAATAACAAAACCATTAGATCTTCATTTCAAGGGCATTTACTAAAGTTACATACAAGCAGATTTAGCCGACCATGGATTCATACTCTTAAGTCATCTATATATGTATTT
>NC_028646.1:49687847-49727868 GCF_001406875.1 Solanum pennellii | reverse complement strand
ATGAAAAATAAGTAGACGTTAACATGAGTGGCACCTTACAAGATTTTGAGCAGTTTCAAAACTTTGAAAACATCAAAATCTTGCAGTGATTATAAAACATCGAACCTTCCTTCTTAAAACCTTCCAGAAACTTTTTATTTCTGTAGATTTTTTAGAACCTTTTCCCTTTAAAATTTCAAAACACTTCAATCTACTAGAAATTTATGAATGGGCTAAAGACATAGAAGTAAGATTGGGGAAAAAACCATCTACAAGAAAATTGAGAACTTACCTAAAATAGTTCACATTCTGTGAAATTAGAAGCGTTTTAACAGATTTGAGAGTAACAATTTGAAGAATTTCTAAGAAAAGTTGACCTAATGGAGAGAAATGAAGCAGAAATTTTAGAAGATGAGTTATTAAAAAGAAAACTTGAGCTAATGAAGAGAAATAGCTTGGTGTAATTTTTTATCAGATATTTTCATTTGTTTTCTTTTTAATTTTTTATGTATGCTATATTAAATTGACTTATTACGAGCAGCCATGTCGCCACAAAATTCATTTAGATGGGACAAACTAGATGATGCCACAGAAGAATATGGAGCAAAAATTTTGGTATTAGCGGGAACAAATAATTGCGAATTAGCAACGACTATTAACGGCAAATTAACATAACTCGCCACTTAATGTTTATCTATTGTGACGCCTTCATATGTCGCCACTGGATATATAACTTTTGTAGCAACAAATAGGTTCGCCGCTTAATATTGCCACAATAATCTTGTTTCTTGTAGTGTTAGTTGAGTAACCTCAATACGGAATGAAGGGGTCTGACCTAGATGTATCAAAAAAATTTGAAGAAAATGGAAGAAGAAAACAATCGTGAAGACAAAACCATTCCTATTCGGATGTTTGAAATTGATTGACTTGAGAGAGAGAATCCTTTTGAAAATCATATTAATTTGAAAATTGTAACTACTAAAAAATCTGGAGTGAATTTAGGGAAAAAAGACAGGAGTGAAAAGGGGAATATAAACGTGAGTTTGGTTGAAGAGTCTTACGTATCTAAAAGTTTTAAGAATTGGGAGAAATAAGGGATTTATGTAATATTTCAAAAATAGAGGAAAAATGGAGAATATGGTAAGTAAAGTTGTGTATATAAGTAGTTTTTCCAAATATAAATGCAAATAGAGGCCATATAGAGGTACCACATCACCTAGTATATGTTTCTCCTTTGTTATATATATATATGTTTGTGTGTGTGTGTATGTATGTATGTATGTATGTATGTATGTCTGTATGTATGTATATAGTGATAGATTGAGGGTACAATTTGTTACATTTTTTCTAGCTATATTTGTACATTACACATTTAATCGGGATAAAAATGTCCACAACAAGAGCTTTAATCATGACAAATAACAAATCATCAAATCAAAATATACACCAAGAACATCATCTATAAGAAAGTATTATAAATATTTTACATGTTTGCATTATATTTAATGACATACTACAAAAATAATTTGGATATAATAAGCTTGTCAGTTCAAAAAATATCTTATTATTTATTGTTCAATATAGAAGTCATTTGCATATGTTAGTTGTTCATCAAATTTCATGTTTACTCTTCCACTATAAATTTGTGTCACGCATTGCAATACGTTTTAAATATGATTTGTATGACACATAATATTGGTATAATAAGACGCACATATCCAGAATTAAAACACAAATAACAAGCAGAAAACACTCAAATACAAGACAATCATAACCATATAGATTGAAATAAGATGATACAATGCAATATGGTCAATGCATAAAAGTAGAAGCTCGATAAAAACCTTGAGTCGTTTGAAATGATATCTCAGACTTGTCAACATATGGAATGCAAGAGAAAGATAACATGAAATTCAATATATGGGTCGTCATGGAGTACCTCTTCGAGCTTATCAGTCAGTACAAATAGATTTCCTTTTCATCCAAAACTTAATAAAATCAAGTATTTTCCTCGAACTAGAACCTTGAACTGAAACCAAAAGATTTTAGAGTATTTGTCATTTTTAGGCATTAAGACCCCAACAATGGTACATTTCCTCAAAGTTCTAGTCTATCTATAGTAAAAACAACAATCTGCTCCCTCGGAGCTCAACAAGTGAAAAATCTTAGTAACATCATTTAAGTACCATAGATACAACCTTCCCCCCCCCCCCTTTCCAGAAACAAAACGCCGAATGCACATGTCATACTCACGATTACACACCAAAATACAGCCACCTCAATCACATTACACAACAATCCATGTAACACCTATCACACTATAATCATACTAACCTGGAACTCCAATCAGTCCAAGTCCAAGGTCATAAGACAAAATAATACAATAATAAAGTGATAAATGCTTGAACATAACTATAAAAGGCCCAAAAATAACCAAATTAAACAAAAGCTCATAAATCTAAGTTACATGTCACCTAGAAGCATTCTAAGAATTCTATAACAACAACCATAGCTAAGGATGAACCTAAATTAAGGCTTATTGGCTAAATGTTGTGATACATAATCCAAAAATTGTCAATACTAACCTAAGGATCATGCCAACCTAAAGTCTTTCCCTAACTACTCAAAATATATACACGATCTAATTAAGAAAATTCTAAATAAAAAAAATCATGACTTACCTTAAGATCGAAACTGTACCCAAACATATATTCCAGAGTTGTTCTCTTTTAAATTGCCTCCGAATGATGTCACGCTATCAATTTAATGGTGAGAACGTTAAACTAAGCAAAACGGTACCCATATTGCCATAAAATAATGTGAAACTAAAATCAAGTCAAAATAGGATTGGGGGTATTTTTTAGGTGTTTTCATGATCCTCAAAAATAAAGGGACCTAGTCCCTGTTTGAGTTCTCTCGTCCAGATCTACAATGGGGTACAACTGTAAAGCTTTCGCGTCAGAGGTTGGTGAGGCATCAACGTACTACACCAATAAGAATGGACGAAGGTGTTTGTCAAACAAATAGTAACTCTTTATGTTTAATATTTTTAACATTGCAAAAACCATATTAAATACATTCATTCAAAGAAAAAAGTCAGCCAGCAAGCCTTTCAAGAAGTCATAAAGAAGTTTGCAAGGGACCCGGTCCCTGCAAGACTGCGTATGTGAAAGGAAGACAAGACAACTGTCAAAAAAGTTGTCACTTCTGATGTGATAGGTGCTCGTCCTTCCAAAAAGGAAGGTTCTCAGCCAATGGGTGGTCCCAAGGAGTTTTTGTGTATTTCATAGAGTCTTCTCACCAAAACACAAAATCAAGATTTGATAAACTAAATTTGAATTTTCTCCTCTTTGAAAATTCATAAGTTTACAAAGCAAAAGTCATATTCAGGGAAGAACTCTGCTCAACTCAACAAAGGGACTTGATAGAGTGAATGAGAGTTCATTGGCCATATAAATAAGTCTTATTGTTTATGTCCATATGAATAAATGATTGTAAACTCACGTTAAGAGTTATGCAGGTCGTATGTCATCAACAAACGGTGGAAATTGATAAGTGTTTATGCTCTTAGATGTTTTGATGATCTTCTCACAAGTGTAGGGAGCTGGTCCTCTGAGAGTATGAAACTCGTCCAATCTTCAAAGTACTGGACAACTGTAAAAGTTGTCTGCGTCAGGAAATTTGGTGAAGAAACAGAGTACTTCACAAATTAGGGATTACCAGGTTGTTTGATTGATGGGTAATAAGTTCTCTTGGTATATATCAAACAAACAACAACAAAATTCATTCATTTATTCAAAGAGAGAAATTCAAGCCTCAAGAACAACAAGGAAACTGATAGAAGTGCTTTCATTGCTTTTTGTGTTTGTTGTATTTTGTTTGCTTGTAATTGTTCTTAAATTGAAGGATTCGTTTTAACTCTGATAGAAAGGTTTCAACCTTGGGTGAATCATTGTAACATTTTGGGTTACGGGTAACTTAGGCTTTTACTTTTGATAGGAGTGTTGTATCTACTCAGGCTCAGCTAAGTGATAGGGAGTATTACTTAGTGGGGAGATTAGAAGGCTAATCTCTTGTGTTAACCAACTTTTAATTTTTCTTGTTAAAGATTAGTGGAAGTTGTTTGAAAAGTTCTATTGAGAACAAGTCGTGGTTTTCCCCCCTTGAGCAAGGAGGTTTTGACGTAAAGTTGCTTGTCAATCTAAACGTTTCAACATTTGTTTTTTACTGTCTGACTTTACTATATTGAGGACCTGGTCCCATCAATATAAGTGGACGCATACATTCTAAAAGGGGGAACCGAGTGTGAGATCACAAAATTGATTCTACCACAAGCTTCGTACTAGATTAACGAACTTGTGCCCATAAAATGTGAACAATACGAGCACTAATGAGTTCAAGACAGTCCCACCAATTTCAACTCAAGAATTTTTAAAAAAGAGATTAAGAGATAAGAAATAATAACTTACAAGTTTAACAGAAGATTAATGACACACATAACGCCCACACAATCCCTCAACAATCCCCTCTATTCTCTAACTGATTTCACCTCCAAATAGTCAACTCGTAATAACCTCCAATCTGTAGGTCTAAGTCTGTAGAATCACTATAGGTCCAAACTGTGGAACACAAGTTCAAGTTTTAAATTTCATCAAGTCTTGGTGGCCTCTACCGGTCCCTTCTATGTCCCATATACCACTCTATGACTCATCATGTTCATTCGTAGGTCAAACATCTTAGACTTCACATTTTCCAAAAGTCAAGTCAATGCTATTATTGCCTACCTATGACGCCGGTAGAATTTTCTATGATAGGTACAACCACTAGGCCACTAAAGTCATCGCTTGGGACTCCATATTTTTTTGTGACCCCAAAAAATAATTATGCATATTATTCAAAGTTAAATGTAATTTAATTTTTTAAAAAAAAAAACATGTAAGAACTACAAAAAAACATAATAGCGGTATGTTTTCCCCACTTTTCTAAGGTAATGAAACATTTTTTAACTGCTTTCCTTAAGTGGAAAATTGTGTTTCCTTATTCATCTCCTAAAAATTTGACATTATATTATTATTTACCTTATATTTGTCTTTTAATTCTCTATTTTATTATTTTTATTCTCAATATTGAACTCCTTTGTAAAAAAAAATGATTTATTGTTGCTTACAAGTTAAAAAAAGAACAAAATTTGTTTTTGAGTGTCTTCTTCAAAATCTGAAGAAGTGCAACAAGCAACTATTTTATTGAAGGAGCACAACACTATTTCAACATTATTATGTCAACTTATTAAATTTGTGATCCAGGTTTTATTATTCTAACTTTATTTTATAATTTTTCTTTAACTTTTACTATTGTTGATATTATTAGTTAGTAAGTATATATATATTCTCGTTTTAGTTATTATTAAGAGAAATAATACAAGTAGAAGATAATGATTTGAAAATACTCAATCAAATAAAAAAGACTTCATTCTTTTCCTAATGTATATATTGATTATAGAATAGTTTTAACAATTCTTCTAACTATTGCCTCAGCCGAAAAAAGTTTTTCGAAACTAATACTGACAAAATCTTATCTAAGATCAATAATGTGACATTGAATGCATTAGTTATATCATCAATTGAAAAGGAATTACTAAGACAAATCGATTATGAAACAACAATTAATGACTTTACATCCAAAAAGGCAAGAAAAATAGATTTTAGATAGGTATGTACATGATAAATTTTTTTAAATAAAAAAAACTAAAAAGAAATTTAGGACCCTCTCTTTAAGATTTGGATTTCGGCCCCCAATCTATCTTGTTGGGGCCACCATCGATGGGTTCATCCAAATTTAATTGGAAAAGAATCTGCGAACCAATCACGATAATGAACAATTGAACCCAGTGACCCAAGTTTCTTAATGGTTAATGTAAGTGAGTTGAGAAGAAATATGAAAAATGACCATAATAGCAAAATAAGTGAGGAAATAAATTTTGAACATAAACACACAACTACGACTTATTAATATATATATATATATAGAGGCTACAGTCTTCACAAAAAATGTGCACCATATATATGGAAAAGAAAATAAATATTGCAGCAAAAAGAGAAATCTCTCTATTTAACATTAATAATATAAAGTTAATTTTAGGAAAAAAAACATTCTCTTTAATTTTAATCCGCATCAAAATTATGCCAGCTTTGTAAAGAAGAAACTTTTCAAACCTGTTATATTGCCTAGTAATTTACATAGAATAATACTATGTCGTCGGGCTGAAATAATGAACAACTAATTCTTGGACACGGGCTTTACACATATAATTTATGTAAATGTTTATAGTCTTGTTAGTATTTATGAAAATGTATATGTAGAGAGTAATAAAATACAATATTACAAATAATCTTTTTATAATATGCCAAAAAAATACCAAATGAGGTGTATTTTGATATTTAAAATTATTTTCTTCTAAATATCTAACAATGAATTTTAAATTTTGTTAATAGTTAGCAAACTTTCAATAACAAATGACTAATTTGAGCTCAAATAAAAATATAAATTTTAAAAGTTTAATAGGGAGAAAATACAAAAAAAATATAAAAAAGGAAAAATATAATGTATACATTCTTCATAGGACTATAGGACTATAATCATGGACTATAATCATAACGATATTGATAAAAAAAGAATACATAATTCGTAAAGAATTTTTCAATTCTTGTTGGCTCCTTCTTCCATATAGCGTTCTTCATCTTGATAAACTAAAGCATGAATCAAATATTACAATACTGATATAAGCATTTCAGTAATTCAACTATAAAATGAAAATGATAACCTTGAGTAGAGATCACATGAAAAAAAATGAATTTATATAGATAAAGCTAGAGGTATATCAAAAGATATCTTAAATTTTGAATTAGTTAATATTTGGAGGTTATGGACATAAAAATTGTGAGAGTTATAGATCCGGAGAGTAACAATTGAATAGGTGACTAAATATAAGATATGGAGGTGAATATTTCAGGAAAATAACAAAAATAATAATCATAAATGAAAGGGTATAAATTTCATTATTTTAAAAACTAATAGTAACAAATGTATAACACAAATAACATATATATAACAATAGATACACAAATATTTTTTTAAAAAGAATATTAATGTATTAAGATTCAATTCATTTAGTTTTAAATAAGAAATATTACACCTATTTTCTATTGAATTTAAGATATTTAATAATAATTATTTAGGTTAGGAAATTGAAAAGACATAAAAATAATAGAGATCATTAAAAATAAGAATTATGATGACAAGGCACAAGATTAATTAATATAGGTATTGTAAATGAAAGAGGTGTAGTTATGTAGTTGATTTTAAATGAAAATAATAATTTTTAAAATAATTTTAAGAAAATAAATAAATAGGTAAGGGGTACTTTCGTAAACTCAACTTTTGACTAAGATTTTATTCCATTTTGTCGTGGTATTATCGTTATGTTACTCAAACTCTTCAAAAAGGTCAACGGATCATACGTGTCAGATTCTCAAAATAGTATAATTTTTGGTCACGATGTTTACTGTAAGCTTATCTTTGGTTAGATGACAATTGTAGTATAGGATCTTGTCGTGATTAGCTTGTTGGGCTAGAACCTTCAGGTTTGTTTTCTTGTCTGTCTGACTGTCTCTTACTCAATGTAATATATTCCTGCAACATTGTTTACCTGTACTACCATGTGATATCTCTTCGTTGGGTACTTGTGTTGTACTTTTACTTACTTGTAATTTATACTTGCATATTATTCGGAGCTCATTCACCTATGTCTACTAAGTATTGCTTGTTTGTATTTATACTTAACTTCTGCACCTTGCAGATCATACTACGATCTTGTCATAAATCTAGATCACGTGCAGAACAAATTTTAGGGTTCGGAGATTGGATGAGCTCCCAACGTTCAGAGTTGTCGATCTCCCCTATTTTTTCATGGACAAAACATCCTGTATTCAGACACTATTAGTATATATTTTCTATTTGTAAAAGTCTCGTACTCCTTTTCTAATTAACGTCATGTAGGTTTGTTTTGTTTTGTATATATATGTTTACTGCTGCTTCTTTTCTTTTTTGTTGTTCCCTTCTTCCCTTATGCGCATCAATATATCATTACATTTGATTTAATATAAACACTCTGGTAGAGATAAATTTTAACTGGACGATGTTCATTTTAGACACTCATTTTAGATAAATAATACTTGAATGTACATTGTCCTGTTACAATGTTTAAATAAACTATTATGCCAATTTTGGGGGGTCACCAATATAAAGCATAGTGTGTAAGACTATCTTTGAAAAGAAAAAAAATGACCAAACGCCCCCCTCTTCCCCTTTTCAACCTATTATCGAACTATTAACTACAAACTTATATTTCACAGGATTTTTGAAATGTGCTTGAATTACTACAATAATTTTTACTTAAACATCTTAACTAAACTTTTTTCATATTAGTGACTTCATGTCATGCCCTGTTATATTATTTTGATACTTTTTTTCACATTTTTCTGTTAGTCCTACATGCATGTTGACCAAACATATCCACATGTATTAAATGACAAATATGTCATGCCATCTCATTTTAAAGTCATGTCATTAAACATACATGAAATAAATTAAAGAAAAAAATTAACAATCAAATAGAAAGGGTTTCCCCTCCCACCCCTATTCTCCCACCCACCCCCTCCAACCCTGATCATCTTCTTCATAAAAAATTTCTCACCACAAGACAATCATTTTCTTCAGATTTCTCCCTTTTCATTTTCTTTTTGTCCATTTCCACCCTATATAGTTATCTTCTCCGCCATATTTCTCCATTTTCATGATTTTTTCGTAATATGCACTTGATTTCATTGTCTTCTTCACCATACCTTTCTCCTATTTCTTTATTTGATTTGGTGTTTAGAATTGTATATATGAAATTTGAGAAGTTATAATGGCGATGTGAATATATTAAAATCATGATTATATTGAGATTGTGTTTATATTTAAATTTTATTCTTCATTCTGTTTTTTTAAAAAAAGAGTTACATTCTTATAGTTGTTTTGTTGAGCAATCAGTATTATTTCGAGTCCTTTTATATGCAAAATTTGTCTTGCCATCAACTGGTGAGGTCAAGTATGTATTGTGTTCAATAATATTAACATTATGTTTTTCCAACACAAATAATAGAAGGTTTGAAAGAAGTCTTTGATGGATTTTCAGAAATTTTTTTAGAGAGAAAATAAATGTAAGATGTACTAGCTGAAAGTTAGGAAGAAGAAGAGACAAATAAAATAAAATAGGCTAAATAAACCTCACACGCGCCATCAATGATTGTATCACACTCACTTTACTACATCAGCAAAACGTGTCAAAATGACATAAGAAGTGACATAAGGTGTGTCTAAAATGAACAAAGTCTAGCTAAAGTATCTAAATGAAAGTTAGTGTCAACTTTAGAAGACCAACGATAGATTACGGGAATAAATAACACCCTAAAGCTAGACACCCACATTCTTAACATGCATGTGACATACACACACTTCTAGCTCTCCTATGAGATATATATAATGATTTTTATTTCTTTATATTTATAGTTCCTACTTTAATTTTTATTATATTTTTTCTTTTCTTTTTTCATTTAAAATTTGTAATTGATATATACACAAAAATTGATCCTTCAGATTATAGATTATTATAATATTTCTGTCATATCCTTCAACTATTTCTTGGCTTTATTAATTTCTGAAAATTTGAAGAAGAAAAAATTAAACCTTTGTTCTTCATTGTGTTAATCGATTTGAACAAATCTGTAAAATTTTTGAATGTGATTTTGGTACATTGAATCTACACATTACTTGTTAATTAATTTAGAATTTGGAGTAAAGATTTGAGCCAAAAAATTGGTAACTCCATTGACGTACAAAGCTTTCAAAATCTTGTGAGTTGACGGGTTTTGAAAGAGTTTGCCAATAAATTAACCTTTCTCCGTCGGTTACTTCTTCGTTATCATTCATAAAAGATTATTTAATTATAGCAGAAATATAATAATTTTTTTTCTTTCACGTTATTTATGACTAGTTAACACTTAAGCTGTTGTTTATTTCGTTTAAAGTACTTTAGGGTGCAATAGGACAATCATAAAGAATAGTTTAGGTGACATTGACTATTTTCTCGGTTAGAATAAGAAGACTAATTCTCGTTGAAATTTTATTTGGGAGCCATATGAAGTATTTTTTATAAAAAAAAAATTAAATAGTTTGGGTTTGGGGTGGGGTGAAGCGATGAGAGGAAACGGTAGAATTAGATAAAAAAAAAATTTTTAGATTTATATTTAAAATTTTTTTGGGGGAATGATAACAATTTAATCTTTATCATTAGGTAAAATGCATAAGTACCCCCTCAACCTATGCCTAAAATCTCAAAGACACACTTATACTATACTAAGGTCCTATTACCCTCCTGAACTTATTTTGTAAATAATTTTCTACCCCTTTTCGGCTTACGTGGCACGAGTTTGGTTAAAAATGTCAACGCATGCTGGACCCACAAGATAATGCCATGTAGGACGAAAAGGGGTAGAAAATTATTTATAAAATAAGTTCAAGGGGGTAATAGGTTGTCAGTATAGTATAAGTCTGTCTCTGGGATTTCAGGCATATGTTGAGGGGGTACTTGTGCATTATCCCTTTTCTTTAACTAACACTAATAATTTATTTAATTTTTATCAAAGTGTAATATTTTATCCACGTGGATTGTGATGTGATAATTTTTCAAATAAAAGAGAGAACAATGAGAGTTAATAAAAGAGAAATGTGTGTTTCTCAAACTAATAAGTGAGAGTTTATGTATGAAACATAAACTCTCAATAGTTTAAGTTTAAAACCAAAAGAAATGGATAGTTTATATATGTCTTTATCCTTCTCTAATTATAAAATGCTTAAACTTGACTCATTCATGAAATATATATATAAAAAAACACATAAATTTACCCCCTATATTTATTGAGAACTCTATAATAGTGTAAGCTTTTGGTTCGATGAAAAAAATGAGTATCTGCTTATATTTTGTTGTCCTCACCTCCTTGATGAGGTTTCAATTTCTTTTAAACACTTATAATTAAACTAGATAAGGATTGCATGTCAGCACGAGTTAAAAATATATCTCTTTTTATTTTAATTTATTGATATGATAATATGTGAAATTTGAAGTCAACCAATTTCTTAACATGTTTTTATATTATATTCAATTAATATTTTTATTTTTTAAGTGTATGTATAGAGAGATTTTTTAAGTTGTTAATTATTTTGATTTATATTTTTTTTTTGTATTTTTCACATAATATATATTACTCTTTTTGTGTTGATTTATGTGATACACATGAAATTTCAAAAGTAAATCAATTTTTTATAAATTCTTTTTAATATTTAAGTTATTAATTATTGTGATTTACAATATATTTTATATATTTATAGATGAACTTTTGAGAGTTAAAGAAATATTTTCATATATTTTTAAACATTTTGAAGATATTAATTAATACGATTTTTTAATAATAAAAATTTTTCACATAATTCTTAATATATATTAAGTGATAAAAGACAAAAAGTTGAAAAAGAAAAACTATAAATTATAAAACTATCCCTAACTGTCAAGCCGACATGTTGACCAAGTAGTGCCTCATTGTACCCTCTTCTACAGTACAAGTAATAAAATATAGGGAAAATGACCTAATATACCTTTGAAGTATTAGAAATAGTAAAAAACTATTCTCCGTCTACATATTGACTTTAAAATACCTTTAGCATCCATATATTGGCTCCAAAATATCCTTTTGTCATCTATATTTGAGTTCAAAATTAACTACTTATTTAACAGTTTCAAATTTAAACTATTTAAATATTTTTCTAATACATGGGGATCAACTATTTGTTATAATTCAACTTATTCATATAATTTATAAACTAATCCAGTACCCACCAATTACTAATTAAACTCCACCCAGTTAATAAACACACCCCATTACTAATACAACAACAAAAAAACTACTGCCAATGAGTGTTTCTAAAAATATGAGGCGAAAATTTCTATAGAAGTACATCATCATACATTCAACTCTTCAACCAAAACATATTATAATTCAAGTGGATTTTTCTGTGTGGGAGCAAGACACTAGATTCCACGTTATAGATCATATGGTCCATGTCGGTTGCAAGTAAATATCTCAAAAAATGATTTAAGTTGTTGCGTAAATTTTTAAGAAGCTTTCCATATAATTTTAAGATTCACTGACAATGTTCATGATTTACTGCGTTTTATCTTGGTCTTGCATATCATGTTTTTCTTTATGTCCCCTTATTATCATGTTCGACATTTTTATGCATATTCCTCCTACTTAGTGTATGGAATGTACTAATTCATACTTGTAACTATATTGTATAATAATGTAGGGTTAGACACTTCTTCTCCATCGGCTCACGATTAGATATGGATTGCTACCTATTGCTTTAGATTGTTGATTCATCATACTTGGAGGGAAACACAATGAAGACTTCACTTAATTTTGGTGTAATTTACTTTAAGATGTTATATATGGTGTATGAGTAACGTCCATATCACTTCTTTTCATGTGTTAGATTGGCTTATCAAGGATAACTGTAGACTTTCACTTTTATGTCAAATTTTGTATGATATAAGATCTATAGCTTAATGTATTATATTTTTTATTATATTGTGTTGTATGTATGCCAAGTTTACTTTGTAAGGCTTCTTTAGGTCTTATGCGTCATGTCACATCTAGGGTGTACTTTAAATACTGACAAACTTGTTATTTAGAACACAAAGTTTTAGAAAGGGTCCTAGCATATCTAACATGTCACATTGAGTAGAGTATTGTTCAAGTATTGAATACTAACAAAATGAAAATGGAAAGACTCCTCAACTACTATTGAATGAAGCCGGGATGTCGGCAAAAGACCTTAAATCATCTTTAAAAAAATGAAAAGATACAAATAAATGAGGCATTCTACGAAAGCAAGAAGTCTCACCAAACAACTCTGGGACTGCAAGTTGTATCAACAAAGAACTTGTTGATTACCCTGGTTACCTGTATCTAAATCATGAAATTATGCATGCCAAATGGTGTAAGTACATTGTTTCCATCATCAAAGTTACCATTCTACTTATGTTAGTTTTTATTGTTTTTTCCAAAAATATAGTTATCGCAAATCAAAGTAAATCTTTTCTGATGTGGAAGTTCATACGGTGCTACAAATACATAGCATACTAAGATAAAATCTTGGCTCTGATACTGTTTGTAGGAAAAACGCGGACAAACACAAAAATATATATGGTAAAAGTAATGGAATAAAACAGAAAAATAATGACACCAAGAATATTACGTGGAAACCCTTCTAAAATAAGGAAAAAACAGCGGGCTAAGAGGAGCAAGTGATATCATTATAATAAGGAATTTTACACTGTGTAGTCACGAATACAATACTCAAAGTGACTACTACACACTCAAAAGGAAAAACATTATTTTGGTTTCCACGTTACTAAAATATCGCTCACACTCTATTTTTCTTCATAGACTATTTTTATTGTATAATCTATGGAAGACATCACTTTGGTATCAAAATGGATTTTCTCTCTAACTTAGTGTGTTCTACAAATGAGAAATAATGCTCTATTTATTGAAGGAGAAAACCATACCTATCTCACTAATGAGATAGGTAAATATAGCCAAGTTAAAAAAGGGTTGCAAATCTTAACAATTTGTCAACCACTAAATTATTTATGTTCAACTCTTATTAGTATTCCTTTTTAATAATTACTTGTAGCAATTGGATAGCAAAAGTTGACAAAAAATTTATGGGATGGACTCAACATGCTACTATGGCCTGCCTTGGCTTTGTCTTCGTATAGGCTGGCCTAGAGGCATGACAAGACAATGTCCTGTCCTGATGGTATTTGCGACAAGCCCACTACGTGGCCTGGCCTACGCAGATGCCTGTGTGTTTGTGCCTGCGCGGACAGCATGTCATTGGCCTGGGAACTCTAAATTTTCTGATGAACTCTCATTGGCCTCAAATTTTTGCTGATTAATTGGTAACGACCCAATGAGCAATACTCATAGCTTGGCCGTGATCAAGGGCCTTTTTGGCAATTTTGAGTCATTTTGATGGGTTATTGGCCATTTTTTCTGTTTCTAGAAAAATAAAAGATTTGTTTTTGAAAAATTGTTTTAAGTAATCTAGTTGTGTAAGGGTTCATCCCTAACACTTATAAATGTATTTTACAATAAATATATGAGTTTATATGTTTGACTTAGGTCCTCTTCGCCATAGGATAAACTTGTATATTTTGATAATGTTTTGGTATGCATTTTGTTTTGATGACTTGTTTAAAACTTTCCAACTAAGTAACATGTGGAATCAATGAAAAAGATACATAATCTATATACATATATACCATGTTATACTTAACAAAATACTCTCTTAACTATGTTGGACTTGTTTTGCTTATTTAAATATGCTCATATATTTTCTTGAATAGTATAGTTTCCATATCAAATCTAACAATTTATAAGCATGACTATATTAGTGTTGATGTGTTTTTTAATAATATAGAATGTATACTTAATGATCTATTTTATCTCTCTCAGATTAACTATGACTCACTTCGATCCCCCGCCCTCTCTTGAATCAGAATAAACTTGGGGGACAGAACTATGTTGATTGGAAACGAAATTTAGATATTGTCCTAACTTCTGAGGGTTATAAATTTGCATTGGTTTAGGAATATTTTATCGAACCAGCAGATCATAGTGATGAGGAAGTCCAAGCCTATGACAAATGGGTTAAGGCTGATGAGATTGCAAGATGGTACATTCTTGCCTCAATGGAAAATGTCTTGCAACATCAGCATTAGTCTATGACATCTGCTTACGATATGTTCGCATCCCTTAAGGAGATGTTTGGGGAGATGAATCGTGCTACAAAGTAGACTACCATGAATTCCCTTTTAACCACAAAAATGGATGAGGATTTTCTATCATAGAACATGTGCTAAAGTTGATAAGTTGATTGAATGAGTTGGAGATACTTGGTGCTGAGATTGATAAGGAATCTCAAGTTGAGATGATCCGTCAGACTTTGCCGGATAGTTTTCAATAGTTTCTCTTAAACAATAATATGATTAAGATGTACTTGTCTTTAGAGGAATTGTTGAATGAGCTACAAGAGGCAGAGTATAATCAATCAGCAAGCTCCTGCGACATTCCCAGTTGACAAGGTTGGGCCGTCCTCATCAAAACAAGAAAAATTCCAAAATAAAAAGAAAAAGGGTCGCAAGGCCGTGACACCTGGAGGTTCTAAGGGTTGTGTGGCTAAGCCGAAAGTCAAGTGCTTTTATTGTAAGCAGCCTGGACACTACAAAAAGCAATGCCCCGACTTTAAGGCTAAGATGAAAAACATAGGTAACTCTTTTTTAAATGTCGTTGAAACCTGTTTAGCGGCTGTTTCTACCAAATTATAGGCTATAGATTTTGGAGCCACTGATCACATCTGCACTTCCCTGAAAGGGTTTCAGAAAAAGCGACGGCTAAATAAGGATGAAGTTCGTGTTTTTCAAGCGAATAGGGAGCCGACACCATTCTTAGCTATTGAAATAATTTCATTTTCATTTAGTAGTTCCGGACTTTTAGTTTTGAATAATGTTTTATATTACTTTCTTCTATAAGAAGGAAGTTATTGTCTGTTTCTACACTAATGGATGATGGTTATGATATTTACTTTGCGAATAACTCTGCTGTTATTAAGTATAACAACCTTTTTATCCTCACTGCTTCCAAAATACATGATTTATTTATGTTTGAAATTTTCCATAATCTTCTTTGATAAACTGTACTAAATAACATTGTTGTTCCGAATAAAAGAAAATGTATTTCTCAATTGACTCCAACTTATTTATGGCACTTACGTTTATGTCATATCAATACAAATAGGATTTCACGGTTGGTTACAGATAGATCTTTGAGTTCATTTAAAGTGGAGGCATTACCAACATATGAATCATGTTGAGAAGGTAAAGTGACAAAGAGATCTTTCCCTTATAAAGGAAATAGAGCCAGTAATAAGTAAGAATTAATTCATTCTGATTTTTTTGGTCCTATGAATATACAAGCAAGAGGTGGTTTTGAGTATTCTGTGACTTTCACAATTTATTACTACAAATATTGATACATTTATTTGTTGCGCTGTAAATCTGAATGCTTTGGGAAATTGAAAGATTTTAAGATTGAAACGGACAAGCGACTTGGTAAACATATCCAAACGTTATGATCTGATCGTGGTGGTGAATACCTTTCTGTAGAATTAATTAAGCAATTATCAGAGTCAGGAATTAATTCTCAATATTCTTCCCCAAGAACACCTCAACAAAATGATGCTGCAGAATGTAGAAAGATAACTCTTATGGAAATGGTTAGATCAATGTTAAATTATTATGATTTGCCTTTTAGCTTTTGGGGATATGCCTTAGAAACTTCCAATTATATTCTGAATTTGTTTCCTTCGAAATATATACCTTTCACCCCATCCAAATTGTTGAATCGGCGAAAGCCTAGCTTACGTAATATTCGAGTTTGGGGTTGTCCAGCTAATGTGCTAAAAGGAAAAAAAGATAAATTGGAATCTAGAACAGAAGTATGAATTTTTATTGGATATCAAAAGGCACTAAAGTAGGTTTCTTTTATTTTTGTATGGAACAAAAGGTTGTTGTCTTAACAAATGCCAAGTATCTAGAACAGGACTACTTAATGAACCCTGTTCCTAGAAGTAAACTTGTGTTACAGGAATCATCAAAAATAATAATGAGCAATGCATCAACAAAAGAAATACCACAAAAAGTTTTTGAGATTCTTTTACGACCACGTCGTGGGAGACATGTCAATAGGCAAGAAATTTTACCCCAGGCTGCGTAGGAGGTTGCCCTAGAGAAAACTTAAGATATTTCACTACCTCAAACTAGTGGGAATAATTTCTTGCAGCCTTCGTCTGTCGAGGAAAATTTTGAAGATGTTCAGGATATTCAGGATTTAGTTCATGAAGGAGAAATCATGTAGTGGTTGTTCGTCGTAGTGGGAGAGTTATTAGAAAGCCTTAAAGGTTTACGCTCTTGGTATAATCATATGATAGAATCCCCAAAGAGCCCAATACAGAATCATTGAATTACGCCAAAGCACTACATGATAAAGATGTTGAATGTAGATTGTTTCTATAAAATCTAAAATGGAGTCTATGTACTCTAATCAAGTCTGGGATCTTATAGAACAACCTATGGATGTAAAACCTATTGGTTATAAGTGTATCTTTAAGACAAAGAGAGGTGTGGATGGAAAAGTGAAAACTTTTAAGGCTAGGCTTGTTGCGAAAAAGTGTACTAAAAAAGAAGGACTCTCATATGATTTAGCGTCTACACAATTTTAATTATTTCCATTTATCTTTAGTATGCTCATGATTATGCTAACAAGGTTAGCTTGATTTCAATCGTGACCCTAGATCCCGTGTCCACGTCCAGGGGGTAGCCTTGAGGTGTGATAAACTTGGTACCACATCCATAGGTTCAACAGTCCTAGGATGTCTGAAAAGCCGAACTAAGTAGAGTCTTTTTCATGGGTGTCAAGTGCACACCAATTGATGAGAAGGAGGCTGCAAAATGTTTAAGTAAAAATTCAATTCTATGTTAATCTTATTGTGTGCAAGGTATGATCTAATTCCTCATGCTTATCCTTCATTATGCTTTTTCAGATCATGCCTTCCCGTAGAGCTTACACAAGGAATATGAATGCAACTCCTCAAGGTTCCGGATCAAGAAGTTTTGAAGGCTGAATTTCAAAATGCTATCTAGTTGTTGGATCAGAGTGTGAGCGACTAGAACAACCTACAGGATCTAGTTTTGGAAAATGCTAATATTGGGTTAACTGCAGCTAGAGTTTCGAATTTTGTTTGGATGAATCCGCCTGATTTCTTAGGATCGAAGATGGGTGAGGATCCGAAAACTTGTGAGACCTTTGAGGTAGCGTTCCATGACAGTCCAAGAGTATGATATCAAGTTCACCCAACTCCCCGAGAATACTCCCCACATGGTTGCTGATTAAATCGATCAAATGAACAAATTCATGTATGGGGTATCCGATCTAGTTAAAACAAAGAGTAAAAATTCTATGTTCATTCGGAGACATGAACATCTTTAGTATCATGACTAATGATCAGCACGCTGAGGGTGATAAACTTAGGGAACAACCTAAGGAGAATTAAAAGGTCAGGACCGGGAACTATCATTTTGTATTATGCCTTACAGATTGAGTACATTTTTTCGTACTGACGTCCCTTATTGGGGATGTTTCAGTCCATGATGCAGGTTCTAGTACTCAACTAGTATATCTCTCCAACAGCAGCACATTATACTCAACAGTTATTGGTGAGCTCCAGGTTGATTCGGGGCTTTGCCGAGTTTTTACTTTGCGTATTTCCATAGTGGTACCATCATGAATTCCATTAGAGGTTTTGTAGGCATTGTAAAGCTATACTTTGTATTCATAGTTTCACTTGTCACATGTATTGGTTCAGCTAGTCAACATGTGTTGTATATAAAGCTTCTCATCAGTAAATCTATCTACATCGTAGTTTACTTTCTCATCATAGATCACTTGTAAAACATGTGTTCATATTGTACTTGTACGCTTCACCTAGGGTTGGGGTGTGACAAAAGTGGATAGGAATCGGGTGGTGGAAAACGCTCGAAGGGTCAGCAGAAGTCTTCAACTCCAGAACCTTCATCAGTGAATGTTCCATCCTCCAAGTTTCAAAATGATCAGAAAGGTAGAGCATCAGTCTCTAAGTCTCAAGGGAGTATTTTAGGCATTAGAATCTACCCAACTTGTACAAAGTGCGTTAAGAACCATCCAGGCGAATGTCTTTCAGGAAATAAGGATGCTTTGGGTGTGTTCATTCTGATCACACGTTGAAAGATTGTCCTTCTAGACAGGGCTAGGGAGGTAACAATGGAAGAGCATAGTCCACAACTTATGCAACACCAGTAGCTCAACGACTTAAAAGGGTAACACATATTGTAGAGGTGGTGGTCAGTACCAAATCAGGTTCTATGCTCTCAAGGCTCGTGAAGATTCTCCTGCTGTAGTCATTGGTACGTTTTGAGTCTTTGACCATGATGTTTATGCATTGGTAGATCTAGCTTTCCTTTGTAACTCTTTATATAACAGTCCACTGCACTGTTAGTCCAGAAGCTCTCTAAGAACCCTTCTTATTCTCTACTCCAGTCCATGACCGAGTCATAGCTAGACGGGTGTACAAAAATTTCCCTATCACAGTCTCTTATATAGTCAAATCAACAGATCTTGTAGAGTACGAAATGGTAGACTTTGATATTATTCTAGGTACGGATTGGTTACATTCTTGTTATACCTCAGACGATTGTAGGACTAGAATTATTCGTTTTTAGTTTCTGGATGATCCAATCCTGAAATGGAAAGGTACTAGCTTAGAGCCTATGGGTCAATTACTTTCTTACCTTGAGGCTAGAAAGATGATTTCTAAGGGGTATCTCTATTATCTAGTTTGGGTTAAGGATTAAATCTCCAAATCCCCAACTATTAATTCAATTCAAGTGGTCAATGAGTTTCCAGAAGATCTCTCCGGAGTACCTCCTGAAAGGGAAATTGACTTGGAATTGATATCCTTCTAGATGCCCAAAACATTTCGATCCCTTTCTACATAATGGCTCCATCTGAGCTTAAGGAATTGAAACGTCAGTTGAAAGACATTCTAGATAAGGGCTTCATCAGACCTAGTATTTCCCCATAGGGTGCACCCTTGTTCTTCTTGAAGAAAAAAGATGGTTCTTCAAGAATATGCATCAATTATAGGCAATTGAACAAAGTCACAATCAAGAATAAGTACCCCATCCCCAGAATTAATGACTTGTTTGACCAACTCAAGGGTGCTAGTCATTTATCAAATATAGACCTCAAATCTGATTATCATCCACTAAGACTCAGAGATAACGACATTCCACAGACAGCCTTCAGAACTCGGTATGGTCATTATGAATTTGTAGTTATGTCATTTAGACTAACTAATGCTCCTACAACTTTAATAGATTTGATGAACAATGTTCAAGAACTATTTGGACTTGTTTGTTGTCGTCTTTATTGATGATATACTCATTTACTCTAGGATTGAGGAGGAACATGCAAATTATTTGAGGATTGTTCTACAAACCCTCAACATTCGCTAGATATTAACTTAGTCTAGAAAATGTATGCTTTGGTAGCAATCAATTGCTTTTCTTGGGCATATCATGTCAAGTGAAGGGATCCGAGTGGACTCTCAAAAGATTGAAGCAATTAAACAATGGCCGATTCCTTCCTCTCCTACAGATATAAGAATTTTGTTGAGTTTGGTTGTATATTACCGAAGGTTGCGAAAGGATTTTCATCCATAACCTCTATATTGACTTATTTGACTTACAAAAATGTTAAGTGGTAGCATTTGCATCTCTTTCCCTCCATTTCAACTAGATTAGCCTTTATTTGAGGACAAATATTCCTAAGGGGGAAATATTGTAACTCCTCAGAGACCGGACCTAGAAAGAAATTGCAGAAAACTTACCTGAAACAGTGAACCACGAAAGGGTTCACAAACCGTGATAGGATCCACGGTCCGTTGACTTGACCCCCAGTCCGTTGACTTGACCCCCAGTCTGGAGTAAACTGCACCAGGACCAAGCGTCAGACAACTAGACCCTTTTCAGGTTTTTGTCTTGACGACGGAACGTGGTGGCATCCGTAGGGGTGAAAAGCAGGCCCCCAAAGTCTATCCTTCAGGCACACCTCGCCAAAGTATGGACCATAGGGATCTAAATGGTATGTGGTCCAGAAGAGTGGTCATGGGGCGTTTGTGTAGCCTAATTAGTAGAACCTAAACAAGAGCCTTTAAACCTCAACCCAAGTGAGGACCGGGGGGATCTTCATAGTTTGTGGTCCTCCACACTGTCCAAAATAGTGGCTCCTGGACTAGAGTTTTGAACAGCTTGCTCCTGTTCAAGAACCACGACTGGTCCCACGGTCCATGAAAGTGGTCATGGTCGGCCCCATAAGATTTTTAAGTGGGGTTATTTCAGTTTTTCCTCGTATTGGTTGACACAAAAAGTACGCCGTTTAACCCATAAACTATGTGGTTTTGATGAGTTTTAGCCTAGAAACATAACTGGAACTTACCTAAGTAAAGTTATTTATCAAAACATAGAAAAATTATAGTGTAAAAGAGGAAAAGGAGGCGATCAATCCTAGCGCAAGAATGCATCAAGGCTCTATTACTTTCAGCCCCAAAATCAAAATATTTCTTCATGAATTTGGTTTTCAGGCATGTGGGATTTCACTAGTGGGTTTTTTTCACCCATTAAGTCCCTAAATTTCAATCAGATCGTTGATTCCGTTATTATCAACTAGACCTATAATTTCTAGAACTATAGTAGATTATTGTGAATTAGTTTCTTAATGTCCCAAATCAGTTTATCATGACTTTTAGCATGTTTTAGTATAAATCCCTTCATAATTAAGAACCCTAGCGATAAGTTGTTTAGTTAATTAATTACACATTCTAGGTAAGTTATTATAAATAATTTAGATATTTTCATAGAGACATGCCTCAGTTTCGAATGTATCATTATTAGTATATTAATGTTGAATTCTTAGATTTGCATGTTAGTATTTTGAACTATCCAGTACTATGGTATTTAAGTTATAATGTGTCAAATTAATTAATCATATGGGAATCTTAATGACGAGTGGACCAGGATCCAACACCCTCAAGTCCTAGACTACATGCCCCATAGGTTGTAAGTCCCCTCTGTGGGCAAGACACTCTTGATAACGCCAACATACCTCTATACCTTTTCCAAGGTATATTGTCTCCTCTCGATGAGGCGTATAGATTGGACTCCACATGCAGCTAATGTGATTTTATGTTAGTTAATAGTAGATCTTCTACAATTCAATCAGACTATATTGCATTTTCCCATGTTATCACTATTGTTTCATATTCAATTTCAACATGTATTCAGTATTTCATGTGGAGTATTCTCAGTTGTATCATGCCTATCTCATGTCATTGTTCAGATATATTGTTTTATTGAGTTATGTTGTTGTTTAGTTTTACTATATCCTGCATGCTTAGTATCTTTCAAGTATTGACGCATACTCTACGCTACATCTTCGCACGATGTAGAATCAAGTCCTAAGTAGTCACCTTACACATAGATCGGTTCCTCATCTTCAGTTCACCAACATCTCTGGTGAGTCCTCATTATTCGAGTACTAGTGACATATTTATCTTTCTTGCTTTTAGCTTTAGTTTAATTTTTTCTAGATGTAGTTTGGGCATGTCCCAATATTTTTAGTAAGTAGAGGCTTTATTTAAGATATAGTTAGTTTCAACATTAGACATAGAGTTTGTTTTCTCACACGTGTATGAAGACTCACACTTTTCTTACATTTATACCGTATGTATGGGTATTCCCCATCATTCTAGACATTCATATGATTTAGCTTTCACATAGTTTTAATTTTATCCATTTATCTTTAGTATGCTCATGATTATGCCAGCAGGGTTTGCTTTGGGTCACTCGTAACCCGAGGTTTCGTGTCCGCATCCAGGGGGTAGCCTCGGGGCCTGACATTTCCTCTCCTTTTAAATGTAAAAATATTTACTCTTGGAAATACTTATAACCCATATATTCATTTTGTAAAATGAAACTCAACTCTCATCCTCATACTCAAGTCCTTAAGTCTTAAAACATGTTTTAAAAGTTTCCAAAACACTTCTCAAAATGACTCGAAACACTTTCTCAAACACGATGCTTAACTATATCTTCAAATTAAATTATGCATTCAAGACTTATGAAGTGAAATTATTTTTGAAAAAGTTGAGTACATGTTCTCTCCTCGACATAGAAAGGGAGGAAATTTATTGGGGACTAGTATTTGAAGAATGTCCGTGATGCGGACCTGGGCGCTAATTTTTTCCTGGTCTATTCTTCCTCCCCCAAACTTGATTCAACTCATACCCAAGGTGAAAACTTTCGAATTATTATAAACCTGAATCATTTAAGTGAAACCTACACAAGAACTATCAATTTAGTAACCTCATTTGCAAACCCTCGACTCAAGAACTCAAAACAGAACTCCACTAATAATTGAATTCAAGAACCCTTCAAGAATATAGCAATTCAACTATAAGAATGAATTCATGGGTAAAATATTACATGATTGGTGTAAGGGAGAAGAAACCAATCACTAGGGAAGCTTACATACCTTAATTTGGCGAAACAATTCCTCGATTCCCAAGAAATCTTGAAGATTTTTTTGAAATTTTCCTTGTTTTCTCCTCTTGAACTCCTCTCAAAACCCTAAGCGTGATTTTGTATTATGAGAAGTGATCTAAGTTATTTTAGACCCCTAAAATATTTCCAAAAACGTTTAAAGATAATAGGGTAAGAAAACGACAAAAACACACCTAATTAATTTTGGTAAATTTCCGTATCTGGATAGTCTAACTTCAAATGGGCATATCTCCCTCATCAAAACTCGGATTTAGCAAACTCGATGTAATTGAGAAGATGATTCAAAGGCCTTTGATTTGATATCTTATGGGCTACCTAACTAATTTTGTACTGAAAGTTATGGTTGATTGAAGTTGACCCAAAACATACAACTTAAGTTTAACTTGAAAAATATTAAATTAGCTTATTTCAAGTTAGTTCTTTCTAAATTTAGCTCTTCATAAGACTGATGTGTTACAATACCTTCCCCGTGGGAACATTCATCCTTAAATGAGATCACTCTAAGTATACTAAGGGTGGCAACATCTAATACCCAAGTCAAACACCCAATATGCAATTTAACACAAAATAGTATATCAATTAAGAAAGTGTTTTAAAAAAATTATTACCTACGTTTGGAATTTCTCCTTAAAAAAAGAGATGCAGGTATATCTTCTTCATGTCGTCCTCAAACATCCCAAGTAGCTTCCTCAACTAACTATTTCCTCCATAAGACCTTGACTGATGCAACCTCTTTGGTTCTCAACTTGTGATCTGGCAATAAAGTATCTCAATGGTAATTCCTCATAAGATTGGTTGTATTTAATAGCAATATTTTTAGTAGGTGTAATTAGTGAAGGATCTCCCGTGCATTTCCTTAACATTGAAAAGTGGAATATCGGATGGTCGGCTGCTACTGAGGGTAGCGCCAAATGGTAGGCTACATTGCCAATCCTATTTTATATCCAATAAGGAAAAGTATACTTATAACTAAGTTTCCCCTTCTTTCCAAACCTCATAACACCTTTCATTGGTAAAACTTTCAAGTACACCCAAGCATCAACCTAAAACTCTAAGTCTCTTCTCCTAACATCAGTATATGATTTCGAATGAATTTTCTTTGTTCTCAACCTATATTGAATGATCTTAATTTTATCAATATCTTGATGAACCAAGTTTTTACCTATTAACCCAGCTTCACCAACTTAAAAACATCAAATAGGAGATCTACATCTTCTCTTATAAAGAGCATCACAAGAATCCATCTGGATGATAGAGTGCTAACTGTGGTTGTATGAAAACTTAGTGAAAGGTAAGTGATCATCCCAATTACTTTGAAAATATATCACACAAGTACTCAACAAATCCTCTAAAGTATGAATTGTATGATCTGCACGACCATCAGTCTCAGGATGGAAAGCAGTAAAAAATCATCATTGAACCCAAACCTTTCTGGAAAGACTTCGAGAATTATATTGTGAATTGTGCACCTCTATCTGAAATGATGGACACCGAAATTCCATGAAGTCTGACTACCTCTTGAATATATAATCTGGAATAATGTTATAGTTAATAACTTTTCTTTACCAAAAAGAAAAGGGTTGATTTAGTCATCCAATCTACAGTCACAAAAATTGAATCATGTTGCATACGAGACCTCGGAAAAAAATTTAATGAAATTCATATTGATCATCTCCCACTTCCATTTTGGAAGATCTATGTTTTGATCCATGCCATCGGGCCTCTAGAGCTCTACCTTTACTTGTTGGAAATTCGGGCACTTATCAACGAACTTTGCAATACAACTCTTCATACTAATCCACAATAGACTTCTCTCAAGTAACAATATATCTTTGTGAAACCCGGATGGATAGAGTATATAGATCTATAAGATTCATCCATGATCCTCTATTGAAGTTCATCCACATTTCCTACTCACGACCTACCTTGATACCTCAAGACATCATCTCCCCCTTGTTCAAAAGCCATCATTTTATGCTTATGAACATTTTCCTTCAATTTGATCAAAATAGGGTCTTGTTTTTGTTTCTTTTACACTTAGAACACTAGTGATGATTCATCTACATTTATCACCAGTACTCATCCTTCATTGCAATCTATTAACTAGACTCTTAATCATGCAAGTTTGTGAACATCTTTTGCTAACCTTTCCTTTCTCAACATGGGAAGTACTGCCCATCCATAACCTACTCATGGCATAAAAAACAACATTAGCCTTACAAGGGTGATAGAGAATACTCATGTCATAATCCTTGAGTAACTCCAACCACCTCCTTTGTGCAAGATAAAGTTATTTCTAACCGAATGCATACAGGAGACTCTTGAAATCAATGAACATGATCGATATAGTCATGCCATATTTTAAAAGTAAACACAAGATCAGCAAACTCTAGATAATAAGTTGGCTGATTCCTCTCATGAATCTTAAGTACATTGGAGGCATAAGTTATAACCTTGACATTCTGCACTAACACACAACTCAATCCAACTCTAGACGCACAATAATACACAACAAAGCCTTGTGTACCCTCTGCAAGGTTAACACTGGGCAGTAGTCAATCGTGTTTTCAATTCTTCAAATTTTTTCTCACAAGATTCAGACTATTGAAAATTTGTTATCTTCTGATTCAAATTTGTCAAAGGGGACAAAATAGATGAAAACTCCTCGACAATCCTTCTACTATAACTATCTAACCCCAAGAAACTCCTAATATGAGTTGGAGATGTGGTTGTAGGCCATTCTACACTGTATCAATTGTTTGAGTGCCAACTTGAATCCCATCACCTGAAACAATATTGTCTTGTAATGCTACATACAAAAGACCAAAATTAGACTTGGAAAATTTGGCGTACATTTCTGGATCTCTGAGAGTTTGCAGAACTAATTTGAGATGAATAGAATGATCCTTATTATTATTCAAATAAATTAAATTCCATCAATAAACATGATAAGAAAAAATATCTAGATAAGTCATAAACACTTTGTTCATAAGATTCATGAACTCTATAGGAGCACTAGTCAAATCCGAAGACATGACTAGAAACTCATAATGACCATAGCGGGTCCTGAATGATGTTTTTGAAATGTTACTTTCTCTTACTCTCAATTGATGATAGACCGATCTGAGGTCTATATTAAAGAACCAAGTGGCACCCTAAAGTTGATATAAGGATCATCAAATCTCTTGAAGGGGATACTTATTCTTTATAGTAACCTGGTTCAATTTGAGGTAGTTAATACACATCCTAAAATAACAATTTTTCTTCCTCACAAATAAGTATGGAGCGCCCAAGATGAGATACTTGGTTGAATGAGACCTTTATCAAGAAGGTATTTCAATTGCTCATTTAACTCTTTTAACTCAACAAAAACCATTCTGTATGGTGAAACAGAAATAGGTCGAGTATTAGGAAAAATATCTATGTCGAAGTCTATTTCTCTCTAAAGAGAGATTTTAGGAAGATAATTTGGAGATACCTCTAAAACTCACTCACAAAATGAACTGACTGAATAAGTGGTGTCTCAACACTTGATTCATTAACTCGGACTAAGTGATAGACACACTCTTTGAAAGCTTACTTTTTGGCCTTAAGTTACAAAATAAAATGACCCTAAGCACTAATGAATTATTCCTCCATTCAATAACTAGCTAATAAGAAACATGAACTAAACTACTCATGTTTTACAATCAACTAATGTACAACAAGCGTGAAGCCAATCCATACCTAGAATAACATCAAAGTCTACCATATCTGACTTGATTAAGTCACCCATAGTGTTCTTGTAGTTGATAGAAATGGTACAATCACAACAAACTGTACCAACTAGAATAGACTCACTAATAGGTGTGGAGACGTTAAAGAGATCAAGAAGTTCCTAAGGAAGAATATCAAAATTCATAGAAATGTATCGAGTCACAAATGATAGACTCACACCTTAATCAAGAAATTAATAAAAGTAAAAAAAAATTATTTTGCTCATACGAGTTACAATATTAAGTGAATTCCCCGTTGTTCTTGGCGACTAGTAATTGCATACAAACATTTTGTTCCTCCGCTTGCACCTAAAGTAGCTCGTTTAGGTTAAACTCTATATGGTGGATCCGCAAAATAAATTGGGCTTTATTTGCCCTACTACCACTACATCGCCTTTTCTTAAGGAAATATCTCATGAAGTGACTCTAAGTTGAAGCAATAAGTGGAATGTTTATGACACGCTCTTCAGTGGTTCCTACCAAAGTTACACATGCAAAAGTCTAGCTAATTACCTCCTTGTCACATACCTTGAGATTGTGTAGTTTGAACTCTAAAGTTTGGATAATTCTTATTGTTAAACTCAGCTCAATTTCTTGGTACAAGTGCAATAGAAGATGATAAAGCGGGTCCTGATGGCTTTTCTTGGAAAGATGACCGATTCAAATTGTTCTTTTGTTGCTCGAACTCATTTCCTATTGTCTTTGCCTTTTGTTTTCAGAACTCTTCTCGATATCTCATCTTATCTTCCTCAAAATGTTGCACATGGATCATCAACCTTTCCACGTCGATGTAACGAGTGGGTTCTATTGTTATAAAAATGTTAATGGGTTGAATAAGGTTCGAACAACTTTTTCATAGTACTAGTATTTTCTCAACCTTATCCAGATTCTTAGGAAATTAGAGTCATCAAGTTGTAGGGAAATCTTGTAGTAATCAGGTTGATTAAATAGTAATTTGATTATATAATTGGTTACATAACTCGTTAAGAGATCGGTCTGACTTTATAGAATTGAATTTGGAAAAATAGACCTTTGGGAATCGACCGTAGCGTTCAGGGTACTTTCTAAGCGTAGTGGATTAAGAGTATGTTGTGAAAGGTGAAAATTGAAAATCCCAAAAAAACTCACTAACTCACTTCGTCTGTTGCAGTGATATTCTTGCCGCTGCAGCAATGCCACTGCAGCGGGAGGGGTACCACTACAGAGGATGAGGCAGAATTCAATGAAAGGATTTTTGGGATTTTTCAAGATGGAGCTCATTAATTCAAAAAGTGCTGCTGGGCAGGATTGGTGCCGCTGTAGTGATGACGCTTCAGTGGGATGGGTGCCACTATAGGGGTCTACGGGTTTTAAAATTGTATATTAAAGCCTTAGACGACCTTATTTTGTATTTTTTGAATTTTTGGGTTAACAGACGACCCCTAGGATATTCAAACTCGTTTCACCATTCTTTAAGATAGAGGTATGCTTTTTACTCCATGAATTTGTTTTACGATCCGTATGACATTTTAGAATGGGTCAATATTTATGGGGAAGAATTTCTTGAAGAATCCTTTGGTGGAATCAACCTAAAGTGACTAGTTGGTGTTATGGGTTTGAACTAGGATTCATAGTTTGTTCGTATCCAAGAATTTAGTGTTTCTTTTCTGATTCTCGTATAGACATTGTTATTTCTAGACCACGAACAAGCGAAATGAATTTGGAAAAGTAAAGATCAAGTTGTCTGGGGTTTGAAGCTTATTTTAAGTTAGGTGATGGTTGTGATTATGTGATTGTTTGATATACACTTGCTTTTCATCGTTGTGATACTTGTATACATATGCATGTTGCAATATTGATCATAGATGTTGAAATGACATATATGAATATGGATACATGAAATCATGACTTGAATGTTGATCTTTATGTCTTATTGTGATGTGTCATTGGGATCGGCTGCATCATTCTGTTACACTAACTTGGATCAGATTGCCACGTTCCAGCATGCTAACTGGGATTGGTTGCTATGTGCTGGCATGAAAATTTGATTGGATTGCCACGTTTCATCATGCTAATACTTTGACTTATGTTCCATGAGAGGTCCAACTTTATGATGTAGCATGTGAATTTTGATGTTTATTCTTCATAGTATTTAGTATTTCGATATTTATGCATGTGTTATAATGCTGTGATTGCTTCTATATGTTAAACTAGTGGGATAACTGTGTGATCCTACCAGTACACAGTGGTTGTGTACCGAGTCATCACTTTATCTTATTTTTGTTGAGTATATCAAATCTTCACATGACTGTTAACAAACCTCGCTTAGGAGTCAGTGATCGCTTTGGGTTNGGGTTCCAAAGAGAGCCACATCAATTGTGCTGCCATGGAATTCTCTTTATTCTATGTCCACATTTTTTCAGACCTAGGCCTTTTTTAGTTAGTTATATAGTTCACTAGAAATTCTTGTTAGATTTGCTTCTGGCTTCTAGTTTTGGTGCATTTACTTTCAGATTCTAGGTTTATCTTGCGCATCGTTAGTTAGTTAGTTATTAGATCTTTAACTAGTATGGAATTTAACTTACTTATTTAACTTGCTTCTGTAACTTAAATGTCTTAGTTTTTAGATTTATTCCTTTGGTTGTTTGCTAGTACTGGTTCTCCTACCGAGTTGTAGTGTGGGTGCCAATTACGACGGTCTGGGACATTGTAACGTCCCGTAGCCAAAATAGATCAAAAATTAGTTTTTCAGAAAAATCTGCAGGTGCTACCAACGGTGGCATCGACGGACCGTATTCTGAACCGCGTTCCATCCTGCACAACCATCGATGGGATCAGAAACTCCCAAAAAAAAATTCAACCCAAAAAAATTGGTTATGTCTTGGACGACAGATGGACTTACGGTCCGTAGGTTAGACGACGGTCCGTAGTCCGTGATTTTCAATCAAGACTCCCTTCATCCACTCTCTGACTAGAGTTATGGATGACCAGCACGATCCGTAGGTTGAAAATTTACAGACAGTTAAGGGGAAATGCAGTTGGTTAAACTTCAAATGGTCATAAATCTCAGAAAAAAATGAATTAGGTGTCCTATTACTTACCCACATATGGATAATTGAATTATCTTTCCATAGCCACTGATCTTTCTAAAATCAGATCTCCGAGTGAAAAGTTATGCCCATTTTAGTAAAGGTATGTCGAAAAGGCCCTAACGACAGACCCAACGACGGGGTGTCGGGAAGACGACGGATCGTCAGTCCTGGCCATCGTTTGGTCTGACAGCAACCTTTCCAGTGGTATTTTGGACCTTTCCCACTCCGTTTAAATCGTAATTTACGTCGTTTTGACACTATATCATTATATTTTAGCAGTTTAAGCCTAGAAAGATAATTAAAACATATGTAAGTCAAATCATTAAATCAAAAGTTAGAAAACTAGAAGCAAGAAAGGAGAAAAAGCTCAAGAACCCTAGTTCAAGAACGAAACAAGTGTCCCAACAGTTCCATCCACAAAACTTAAGTATTTTTCCGTGGATTTCATCACCAAGTATGTGGGATTTCACTACTGGGTTCCTTTCACCCATTGGGTCTCTAGTTTTCAGTCAGATTCTTGATTCTCTTGTCATGATTAAAAATAGGGTTTCTAGAACTTCAACAGAACTTCATGAATTTATTAGTTTTGATGTTCGAAATAAGATTATCATGTTATTATTTAGTTTATTGCATGAATTTCAAACCCTAGCTTTGTATTTCTTTAGTTCTCGAATTACACATGCTAGGTCAGATATTTGAGACACTTCAGATATACATGCCTCAGTTATAAATGCATAATTACCAGATTAATTATTGTATTCTTAGATTGCATGTTATGTTTCGAGCTATCCAGTATATACAGAAACTCAGACATAATCAGTAAATTTACAGAATTTATGGGAGTAGCATAATACCGGGTTGGACTAGGGTTTGGCGTACACAATAGTCCCAAAACTACTAGCCAAGTAGGTTGTAAGTCCCCTCTGTGGACAATCAGTTTAGTGATTACGCCAGCATGCCTTTATACCTCTGGCAAGGTATATTGGGTCCTCTCGATGGGCGTATACATTAGACTCCACATTTAGCTCATGTTGTTTTATTATCGGTTATTAGTAGCTCCCAAAGATCATTCACACTCTCTGCATTGACCATTTATCAATATATTCAGTATTAAGTTTTAGGATGTTATAAGTTGGTCATTGCATGTAGTTAGCTCAGAATTCAATTTATCATGTCAGATTATTATAATTGCGGTTATGCTTGTTCAATTATGTTTTATTTAAGCTTTACTCTATCCTACATGCTCAGTACCTTTCAAGTACTGAAGCATACGTGTGCTACATCTTCTCGTGATGTAGGTTTAGGTTCTCAACATCCAGATCATGCATAGATCGATTCTCAATCTCAAGTTCAGCAAATTCAGCGGTGAGTCCTCATTCTCCAAGGACAATAGTCATGAGTTTCATTTCATTCTTTAGTCATTTAGTTTATGTTTTTGCTAGATTTTTCCCATCTTTTCAGATTTAAGTATGATTTAGCTTCCGCATCACTTTATTATATGTAGTATGCTCATAATCATGCAAGCAGGGTTAGATTGGGATCATTTGTGGCCCTAGGTTTCGTGTTCGCGTCTTGGAGGTGGCTCGGGGCGTGGTAGATATGATACTCAGTGTCCCCTATCATCATTGCATCTTTAACTTTTTGCTTGACAAATGAGAACCCACACATAAACAAGCTCATATTGCTCCTCATATCACAAATCATCTCCTCAGCTCACGAGAAAAAAAAACCCAAGAAGACCACTTCAAACACAACCCAACTCACAATTGGTGCACACTCAACTCCACTCTTCTTCCATTGTTCATATCAGAATCTAGAAACACCCTTCAGTTGGTATTTAGCTAGTTCCACACCTTCAGCATCTTAAAAATGCTCACCTCAAGCTCTTTCTGCAACTCTTCCACATATTTTTCCATATTCTTAATGACACTTGAACCAATGAAATCTGGAGGGTTCTTGTGTAAGAACTTATGGATCCTAAATGTATTAGCCATATACTTACGATTCCCTTTTTTTTGTCCATCTTTTTTGGTCAATACTTGAGTCAACATCTGATAGCATCCAGAACTAAGAAGTAGTGACCTCTCCATGGGGTTGCTCTTCTTGTTTGTTGGAGACCCCGTGATCCTAAGGATAACCATTCTTCCTAAATGGATTACCTCAAATAGTTTTTCCAAGAGGCATGATCTTAAAAGATACGCACATGTACGGATAAGAAAGACACTTTTATAGAGTTGAAATCTATCACTTGAAATAAGTATGGAAGAAGTTAGATAGTTCGTAAATGTCGCAACCTCGTCATTATAGATGTGGCGCGTTTCAAATTGATAACTAAGACACTATAGACATGATTTCATATACACGTAGGACTCTTGAACCTTGTGCTCTGATACCAAGTTTGTCATGCCCCGAGCCTACACCCTGGACACGACTGACACTCGAGAACCATTGTTGGTTCCCAAGGGAACCCTTGGCCTTACTCAATACTCAACAGAAGACATACTCATAAATATAAGAACCTAAAAGTAACTCAACTCATAACAAAACAACTTCTTGTACTAGAGACCACACGCCACAAATTTGGATTCCATGGTTTAAAGAGTTGTGCAAGTTTTTTCTTACATTTACATGAAATAGCACAACAAATAATTAAGAAATCATAACCACATATTTATTTTCTATAATACCGGTTAACAGTCTAATCAGCTTAGATAAAACCTCTTATGAATAAATTAGATCCACTATAACATAGTGATTGATCTGCACTTTCTTTTAGATTTAATAATATTCTCTTTGTTACTATCAGATGATATCTCTCATGCTTGGATTGATACTTGCCGAACAGACTTACGCCATTGAAAATGTCTGGGTGAGTAGGTATCCAGCCCCAAGCCTACACCCTAGACGTGGTTGGCAACTAATGACCATTGCTGGTCTTAAGCGAACCCTTTGCTTGGCTTACTTAACTAAGCGGAATACTTAACTCAAATACATAGTCTCATGAGGTAACTTAACGAAATAATAAGTTGGACAAACTGGCACTTAAGTCTCATAACAAGGAAATCTTAAATACAGAAATAAGAGACTCTAAAAAGATTATCTGACTATCTACGAAGCCTCCACAATACTATGATGAATTTTAGGGCAGACCCAAGAACATTCTTTATATTAAATACTAGAAATTGAATAAAAGTATCCTTTAGAATGCAAGGAGTCTCACCACTGACTATGAATACTCAACTAGATCAACGAGGCATTGAATTATACTGATCTTAATAACCTTTTTCTGCATTAGAAGACGATGCAGGTAAACTAACATCAGTACATTGAATGTACGAGTATGTGAGTTGGAATGCTAAACGACAACTTAAATGTTGAAAAGAATAAGATCAACTTACCTTGACTCTCCCCTACTCATGAATACTCTACTCAATGTGTATATATAAGGCAATTAAAACACATGCGATATATATAAATCTTTGAAAAACAGTAAAAAAACGTAATTCGTTAAAGAAAATGCAATAACAAACTCAACTTTACAGATTTATGAAAGTAATATAGTTTTATGGGAGATTCTTTAACCGACAATCATCAATATGAGGCTAATTGATAGTATAACATATTACCTCACATTTCAAAAGGACTTTGCTATACCTTGCTGTCAGTATATAACCTTAACTACTAAGTGGATCCACTAGTCTATGCTAAAAAGCAATAAGGAATCATCAAATAAGTATGATCCTTCATCTTTCCATGTTGTCTACAAGGTTTATGGGGTCATGAGTTAATATGAACTTGCGTCCCCATATCAGTGCTTGATACGATCAAATTACACGTTCCTAAATAAGTATAAGCGGTTGTAATCAAGGAGAGAAACCAACTAGTAGGTTCGGGTTGATCCCACGATAAAAATGATTTAGACTTAACTTGAATGTATGATTATGTCTATTTAGCCAAGGTTTTTCCGAAGACAAGTTATTAAAGAGGGGGGGGGGTTGTGAAAAACGTTTCTTTAACACCTTTAAGTTAACAAGTAAGCAAAAGTAAAATTATAGTTTTTATCAAGTTATGAGACTAAATAGGGTATACGTGTTCCCCATAGGTTCAAAACATCGTATTCTTAGAAATAGCAATTATTTCCTAGTGTTTTGCATGTAAAGTGGTAAGTTATGTATCTCTAAATGGTCCAAAATCTAGAAAATTTCAGACCGCACCTTGGTCCGGCTACGTGTGTATAAGATACTAACTATTACCGTTAGCTCATATTAGACATTATAATTGATGTATGACTTAGTTGTTATTTCGCACCAATCGACACTATCCTATTAGATTGTATCCCACTAAATCTATGTTGATAATTCTTTTCTTATTACTACCTCCTTGGTCCGGCAAGAAGCAACAAGGCCAGTTCTAGCTTGCACTCGTTAAAAAGACTTCTAAACGAAAGAATTATCAATACATGCAAGAACCTATTTGAGAAATGCTTATTTGCTAGGTCAACTTTGTTACTTACTCATGGTTCCCACAACCCTAGTTGTGGATTTAGTTACCCATTCAAGCTACATCACAATTAATAGCATTTAAAGAAGAAATAATTAATTTACTTAAACAATATGCGTAAACCCACAAAATCAACTTGAAATTCCAAGATAAACCTTCAATCCACATACGAAAATTGATTGATTTCTAAAGTTTGCAAAAACCGATCTCCAAGCAAAAGTAGAATAATACTAATAATGTCCCACCTCAAAAACGTGATTTTAATCCCCAATTTATAGAAAACATTGTCCTAATCTAAATGAAATTGAAATAAGGAAAGTTTGTCCAAAAATGCGACACTGATCGACGACCCAATCGACCCCGTCGATTGCCTTTTTCAGTCCAGACATAGAATCTTGATAAATCAGTTATTGGGATCTTCTCAGAATTGATCGACGGTTAACCAGTACGGCCCGTCAATCATTTGAGTTTATTTTTCCACACTTGGTCACAATTTGTTGATCATCTCCCTCATCCTAAACTGCACATCGATAGTTACCTCCTATGGACCGTCGAATGAAAGACGGGCCGTCGATGGCCTTCGTGGGTCATCTTTCTGCAATCTTTTCCATCTGCCTTCTACATTTTTAGTATGGACATCTTTCTTTCAAAACAAACATAAAAACATGTTAAAACTACTACAAAAAGTCTCTAGACACACACAAATCTTAAGCTAAATTCATTGAAGACACCGTTAAACCACGAAACATTAACACCCTAAATAAAAATTTGTTGTTTGTCTTCAAGCGACACATTATTACTCAAAACAACACTTACACAAAAGTATACTCTTTTAAGCCTTTGCAATAAACCGGTTATGAATCCCAACTCTTTCTTTGCTATAGTGCATGCTTACTCTCTTAGGTTCGACAAGCTAACTCATGTGGACCACATTATGACACAAACTCACCATGCACTGACACTTCTATTGTTTTGCCTCTAACCAAGATAACAACATTCGGACACCACAACTAGTGTCCTCACTTTAAAAGAAATCCTTATTTTTTGCACAGTGATTTTAAGTTTGGGTAAAAGGATCTTTGTTCAAAACTCACACTCATAAACAGGTTCAAATATATCTATTACTGTCGTCATAGGCTTTCCTTTATTTTCTCTGCTTAGGTTCACCACACTAGACTCTAGGATCACGGTAGGAATTTCTTGGCTTCTAACGTTGGCTTAGAGTCAGGTGTGGTAGATTTGGGTATATATTTAGTGACTTTTTGTCATCTTTGATATTTCCGCTAAGCTTCCTACCTCTTTTCATTGACATTTATGCCCTACTTTCTTTGTTTTTCATCTTTTCCTTGCTCCTTTTTTTGGATATGACTTTTATTCTTTTGTCAACTTTTTGTCTTCAAACTCTTTTCTTTATTTTCTTATGCTTTTCTCTTCCTTTTCATTCAATTGTTAATTTCACCGAGTAACATCTTTCACTCACTTTCTCTTTTCTTTTCAACATTCAACTCTTTTCATACACATTTTTGGGTTCTCACTCATAATAGCCACCCTCAACTCATGGATGTTAAACTCATGGATTTTCCATGAGTTGAGGTACACAATTCCCGAGGTTGGGTCGAGGTAAAGACGAGGTCATTTTCTGCATTAGCCACCTTCAACATAGGCTTTTGGCCTAAGCCGAGGTGCACATGACCAAGGAGGGACCAGGGCCAAAACATTAAACCTGGGAAGGTGAGTTGGTGATAAAAAAAATAGGTCTATTATATGCTCAATAAATTTTGATCAAAATGGATAAAATTTTCTTTTGGTTAACTTTATTTTAAGCTAGATGTTTGCTTATTGGAACAAGGGCCTATGATCCTTTCATAGTCTTTTAACACATATCCCCTTTGTAGGACTAACATGGAATGTTCTAGCTAGGTACCAACTGCTGAACACTAAAAAGTCCTCACACTCTCTTGACACCTCATTACACTATCTGACTGTAAGATTTCCCAATTTAAGTGTTAGTTGAGGGTCATACAGTGGGTGCCTATCTATGTCATGCTTAGAGCCAACACATTTTACTCATTTTCACCTAGTCATGAAAGCACTTTCAAGGACGGGATATAATTTAATTTCAGCCGTCATGCTTCATATTTCATGCTTTTATACTTTTTACAAAAAAAAAATTAACCAGTCTCTTGGGGAAACGTAACAAAGGCAAGAAAACCCCAAGAGATGATTGTGAGTTGGGCTACTCAGAATTCACCCTAAAACTCACTTTCCATTTACACACACTAACAAAAGAGCATGCCACTTTCCCTAATGCTTAAAAAAACATAAGTATAGGGTGGTAGGTGAAGCAAACATGATGCGCATAGGGCCCACGATCTCTCAACAAGTGGGCGGGTCCACTTTCACGGAACCTGTAACATCAGTACGTGGGTCACCCTCAGTGGTGCCCACATCAATATCCTCACCATCAATGGTGCTCCTCTCACCGTTCAGTGTCATGGAACTAGACGCCCCGACAACCATCTCTCATGCCCTAATATGGAGGGCCTTCTCATCTACCAAAGAAGCCCTCCTAGCAGCCTCAAGGTCCGTCCTTTATTTATTCCTCGCACGGGCATCACTTCTGCCTCAGTGGTTAGGCTAGAACAGAGCCTCTTGGCATGACCACGTGGCTCAGCCTGCGTCTCAATAGAAGGATTAAATAAATCTTCAACCACTGTGTCCTTTGCTAGCTCGATAGGCACACTCTCTTACTCAATCCCCCTCATCTCTAAAATGGCGTCCATATCCGCTCATTATTAACCATCGCATCCTGAAGAGTAGTGAGTTGTATGGTAAAGGTTGGTCATGCTAGCACCCTCAACTCAAAGACGTGAAGGTGCTGGTGAACCCTCAAATTTTTCTGCTTAGTCTGCTGGCGTCCTCAACATCATAAAAGGATTTCTGCATCCATGGTTGTATGTGGCGAAGAACGGTGGCCATCTAGGCCTCTAATCTCTGGACCGTTCTAGGGGGACCAGTACTGCAGAGTGGGGCATGGACCGGGATGAGCTAGGGTCTCGACTGGTGGCATGGGAGGAATCAGAAGGTGTGGTGTCATCAGGATCTGAAGTAGTAGGGTTATCCCCTTGGGATAACTCTACAGTGTCCGCCAAGTTCTCACTCAACGGATGCATCTCAACTTTGTGCCCTCTTTAAGGTTCCTCTACATTGGCCTTATCCTTGTTAAGACCTATATCAACAGTCCCCACCGTAATACATAGTGTGTCACAGTGGTTGATTGGCACTGCGGCATCCCTGCATAAGTGGAAGATGAGACAAGCAAAGGGTGAGTAGTAGAATTCTTGAAAGCCCTCTCGTAGATCACCGTGATCAGCACCTTAGAAAAATCTATCTCCAACCCCGCCACTAGAGGTTCTACAAATATCGCCCTATACCACGTAACAACATTATCAACATTTGTCGGTGATAGGCGGTGTTAGACCAACAACTAGAAGAACTTGGCTGCAAAGGTTAGGGTGGCCTTTTTAATCAACCCTCGGGGGTATAACACCCAATCGGCCCTCTCACCATCAGTCGCCAAATGTTGGGCCATCCATTTCTTCATTGTCTCTCTCTGCTCAGTAGTCCTCGGAAACACGCCACTTTTGATAGTCTCCCACATGTAGTCGAATTCTGTAGTCACGAGGGTCCATTGTGTTTCAGTGGTGGAGACATATAGGAACTGATGAAAGGTGTCCTCCGAGATGTAAACCTGGCAGCCTTTGACTAGTATAGAGGTGAGTGGGCATTGTTTGGCAGGTTTCGCCTGTCTGTCAGTATATCCTCTGAGAGTAGCCACATAGGAAGCATAGCCTTGTATATCTCCTCAATGTAGGTACCAAGACTTCGCACCATCAGTATATCTTGTACGGCTTAACAATCTTTGCACCTCGGTGACCATTTGCAAACTTCCCATAAGAACTTGACGCTCTACTGCCACCAACCGGGACATCACCCCCTTCTCATTCAATATTTTTGTGTTCCTATACGTGGTGGTTCCCATCAATGCACCACCAGATGGATTCTTTAGCCATGGGTGCGGGCTCATCTTCTGCGGGAGCGGGTGCAGTCTCTGAGTTATCATCCTCATCTGACGAGGCTTGGTGGTCTTGACTCTCCAATCGAGTGACTCCCTAGGAGGCGGAACATGAGATAGTGGCCCCATTTGACCCAGAAGATTGGGTCGACCCTCATATAGAACCAAATTTAGATCCTGATGCTCTTATAAAACTAGAGGCTGCCCTGTTCGGTGATCAGTTAGTGTACGCTCCTCATAAGACTAGGAGGCAGTGACTACACTGGGAACCACCTTCCGAGGGGTACCCCTAGTGAATCGTGCAGCTGGTGTTAGGGTTATGTCACCCGAGGGAACGTATTCTGGATCTTGCTTATTGTCGGAGATGACAACCTTCCGACAATACGGGGCCACTGACTTTGACTTGTCCTTTGAGAAGAATATATCCTTCTTAGGATCCATTTGTATGTGTAGAGCAGTTGCTAGTGTCACTTCAAAAATATTACATAATCGAAAAACTTCGGGCGAAGACAATTTAAAAAGTAAACAACAAAGTTCAGTTCTTTAGAGTTAGGTCGATGGGCAGTATCGATGGTCCATCGATAGGGTCCATCGTCTGACACATTGAATAATTCAAATTAATCAAACATTTCAGAACTCTCTGATTGAAATGACGAACGTGCAGAACAGGCTATCAATCAATCGATGGACAGTAGTCCACTATTGTCACGACCCAAACGGGCCGCGACTGGCACCCACACTTATCCTACTATGTGAGCGAACCAACCAATCTAATCCCCAACATTTCAACCATAAATAACAAAATATAATGCGGAAGACTTAAAACTCATTAATGAAAATCGATTAAATAACTTATAAAAATTCAATACTATTTATTCCCAAAACCTGGAAGTCATCACCACAAGAACATCTATCCTCAAATTACTAATCTAAGAGTATCTAAGAAGCTAAAATAAGTAAAAAGCTAGTCCATGCCGGAATCTCAAGGCATCAAGACATGAAGAGGAAGATCCAGTCCAAGCTAGAAGCAATAGCTCACCCTGAAATCTGGCTTGATGAAGACTGGCTAGAGTTGCGGTTGAGTTGAAGATGATGGCACGTTTGCTGCACTCCACAAATAAGAAAGAAAGAAACATACCAGTAGGGGTCAGTACAAAACACAAGTACTGAGTAGGTATCATCGGCCAACTCAAAATAGAAAACA
>NC_028646.1:49671650-49682911 GCF_001406875.1 Solanum pennellii | reverse complement strand
AGGAAGATACATATGAAAATGTGGAGCCAGGATCAAATAATAAAGAAGCCATGCAATCACAAACAAAAATATTACCTGTGATAACAGCATCAGATGTCTCCGCTTCAGACTGCCCGGGGAAAGCGTAACAATGGGCCCTATCACCTGTCTGCCCGTTGCCCCTACCATGGTGTGCTGTAGTGACTCCAGCTTGCCCATCACCCCGGCCGTTTTGGTGACCACCATTACCTCGGCCACCACGTCCTCAAGAATAACGGCCTCTACCATGACCACCTCTACCTCTAGCTATTGGGGGTCTATAACTCTGTTTTGGACAGTTCCTCCTAATATGTCCAGTATCCCCACATCCATAACATTCTCTGGGGTCTCGCATAGGTCTCTGTGAGAATGACGAGGTCTGGGAATAACCTCCAACCTCAGAGAAATGTTGACCGGTCTGAGGTGGACCCCCAACTACAGTCTGTAGTGAAGACTGAATTGGTCGGACTGAGTAACCTCCTGAACCCTGTCCTCTAGAGTAAGAACCATTAAACTCACCTCCCTTTCGAAACCTTTTAGATGTCGATGCCATGGTGAAGTCGTCTGGCTTCACTCCCTCCACCTCTATCACGAAGTCTACCACTTCTTGGAAGGATTTCGCTGTAGCCGCTACCTGTAAGGCTGAAATCCGCAAATCTGACCTCAACCCTTTCACAAAACGGCGAATCCGCTCTTGTGAACTGAAGCAAAGCTGGGTGGCATACCTAGATAATGCACGAAACTTAGCCTCATACGCAGTGACCGTCATTCTGCCTTGCTCTAGGCTCAAGAACTCATCTCTCCTCCTATCCCTCAAAGTCCGGGGTATATACTTCTCCATAAACAAGCTAGAGAATGACGCCCAAGTCATAGGTGGTGCCTGTGCCGGTTGACACTCAACATGTGACCGCCACCACATTTTGGCGTTTCCCTGAAACTGATAGGTTACAAACTCAACGCCAAATCGTTCCACTATGCCCATTTTATGTAGTAACTCATGACAATCAACCAGAAAATCGTAGGCATCCTCAGATTCAGCACCCTTGAAGACTGGAGGTTTCAATTTCAAGAACTTACTGAAAAGTTCATGCTGATCGCTTGTCATTATAGGCCCTATAGTTAGACGAGGAAACGTGCCTATTTCCAATGGCGCATCCATGCGGGGAGCCGCAGCAGTTGCCTGTTGTACTTCCGGAACCTGAGGTGTTGGTGCAGAAAACACTGGAGGTGTCTGGCCTTGATCAGATAACCCACTAAGATAAGCCAGAACCTGATTAATCATCTCTTGGGTAGGTTGGGGTGGTAGTTCCTCATTCTGTACTTGTTCAGTTTCCCCTTCCTCACCCTCTCTTACCACTTCCTCAGGCGGTGGAGGAGTCACCGCCCTAGTACCAGATGGGACGGGTGCTTGTCCTCTTCCCCTAGAGGACGTCCTCCCACGACCTCTACCACGGCCTCTTGCCGCTGCTCCTCCTCGAGCTACAGCCCCAGTGGCTGGCTCAGACGCACCCTGTCCCGCCGGTGCTGGTGTTGACGTAGTCGTTGCTCTAGTTCTAACCATCTGCGAAATAGAGTGAAGATGGTCAGAAAAGGCTATCAATCAATCGATGGACAGTAGTCCACTATCGTCGTCTAACACATAAAATAAATATTTAGAAATTAGTGAAAATAGACTCTCTTAATGAAATGATGGACGTGCAGAACTGCCGTTGTTTCAGACCTCAACAATCTTAGGGTGGTCCAATCAACGGACCGCATCAACGGCTCGTTGATCCATCGACGGGGTCTCGTACTGTTGGTATGAGATATACTTTAGGCCATTTTACAAGGTCTAATTTTTTTTACAACTTTAGACCACTCAAGTTTAGATATGACATTTTAACACCCGAAAGACCATTTCGTTATTCCTAGAGTTTCATTTTCAAATACATTCAGCCACAGTACGAAACCCTAAGTCGGAATTTGAAAAAACTACAACACTAACCATATTTTAGATGGGTCATAAGGCGACACAACAACATTTTTCATTCTGAGAAACGTAGTACTCGAGTTATTAGCACGTGATATTAATTAATTTAGTCCCTATGTCAAGACCAACATCCGAATTTCTATTCAAAAACTATGAATGAGAATTCAAAGTGTAAAGGAAATTGAAATACCTTGAGTTCAGAGATGTTTGGTTGTGAGAGCCTACGTGCCCAAACTTGTTAACCAACCAATAAACAACGAAGAGACAAGAGAATTTGGGGTTTGGGGAATTTGAGGGATTTTGGTTTGGGAATGAAATGGAATATACGAGGATGATGGTTTGTGCTATAGTAAATAAATAGAGGGAGAAAAACAATTTTGGAAAGGGATTTTAAAAGAATTTGAAGGTGGGAATGAATATGAACCGTTATGTCCTTTAATATTATCGGGCGGGTTGGGTCACTGCAGTTAGTACCTATAAAACCCCGACAGTCCATCGACTAGGACTATTATTTGCATCTAGACTTAGAAAATTTAAGAGACCTAGCATGTACAGATTCCATTGGCGATCCGTCGATTGAATCATGACCCATCAATGGAGTCCGTAGACCTATGCACCAGCCCATTCCTGCAGATGTTTTTTTGTTTTGGTCCATTCAAATGTAACACCCATTAGAACATTCTTTTTGTGTTTTTCTAGAAACTTTTGAGACATGGATGCTACACTAATCTCTAGCCAACACTATCACACAAGCAAGAATGAAATAATATAAAAAAAATGAAACAAGAATATAAGACTATTTCTACAAAGAAAATAAAACCTATCGTTGGCTAGATGATACAACTTTGGTTGCCTCCCATGAAGCGCTTTATTTAACATCACCGCACGGCGCAGAATCCATGATTACTCAGACTTCATCAAGGTGATAGGTCTCAACGACTTCATGGACACTCTCCGCGTTCCCTAGGTAGATCTTAATACTTTGTTTGTTGACTGTGAACTTTGCGCCCTCCTTATTCTCCAACTCAACTGCTCCATGTAAAAATACTAGAGTGATGAGAAATGACCCTGTCCACTTTGACTTGAGTTTGCCTGGAAACAAGCATAGCCTAGAGTTGAATAGAAGCACGAAATCACCAACCGAAAATTCTCTCTTTTCGATCCTTTGTTCGTGATACTTATTTATCTTCTCTTTGTAGATGGATGAACTTTCATAGGCTTTAAAAAGTAACTCATCAAGATCGTTCAATCCATTTAGTCATTGTTCCGCCACATCATTCGAGTCCATCTTATGTTTCTTCACTGCCCATATGGCTTTGTGCCCTAACTCGACCGGCAAGTTAAAAGCCTTCCCATATACAAGTTGGTATGGAGACATACCTATGGGAGTCTTGTATGCAGTCCGGTAGGCCCAGAGAGAATCATCAAGCCTCCTTGACCAATCTGTTCTATTAGCATTCAGCTTTCTTGCAAGAATTTGCTTGATCTTTGATTAGATACCTCAACTTGCCCGCTAGGTTGTGGATGATAAGGAGTAGCCACATGATGGAGAACCTCATATTTCTCCAATAGACCTTTGAACAACATTTTATAAAAGTAAGAGCCACCATGACTTATAATGGCTCTAAATGTGCAAAATCTGGAGAAGATATTCTTTTTCAAGAACGCAGTGACACATTTTCCTTCTTTGTTATGAAGCACTATTGCTTCCACCCATTTTGATACATAGTCGACCGCCAGAAGTATATATTTCATCCCATGAGAACTCACAAACGAGCCCATAAAATCAATGCCCCATACATCAAACAACTTAATCACCAAAATAGGATTTAAGAGGAGTTCATGTCTCCTAAAAATTCCTCCATCTTGTTAGCACCGATCACATGACTTGGCAAAATAGTGAGCATCTTGGTGAATGGTTGTCCAATAGTACCCAAACTGTAAGATCTTATGCGTAGTACGGATACCACTATGGTGCCCACCCATAGGCTAGGAGTGACATGCCTCCAAAAACTCAACATCACAACCTCCAATACACAATGACGAATAATCTCATCGACACAATTCCGGTATAAGTAAGGCTAATCACAAAAGAAAATTTTCATATAATGCATGAACTTTTTCCTATGGTGGAAGGATAAATCCGGCGAAACTACATCACTTGCCAGGTAGTTCACAAAGTCTGCGAATCGTGGGATCAAATCCTAAGAAGAGACGAATACATGTTCATCTGGTAATGCATCATCAATTTCAGCCTCTTCACCCAATTCTCGCATAGCTTCAATCCTCCAACATGAAAAAATGGTCGGCCACTTGATTCTTAGTCCCCCTTTCTATCTCTCACCTCAAAATCGAACTCTTGTAGCAATAATGCCCATCTAATTAACCTTGGTTTTGCATCCTTCTTTGATATCAAGTACCTCAAAGCGAAGTGGTCAGTGTGCACTATTATAACCTTTGTACCAATGAAGTAGGAGCAAAATTCTTCCAATGCAAACACCACAGCAAGAAGATCTTGTTCAATTACCATGTAGTTCTTCTGAGCCTTATTTAGGGCCTTACCCGAACAGTACATGGTGTGAAGGATTTTATCCCTTCTCCGACCCAATACCACACAAAGGCAACACCACTAACATCACTCATCACCTCAAATGGCTCACTCTAATTTGGTGAAATAATAATGGCGCGGGCACCAACTTCTCATTCAACTCTCTAAATTCCATCAGACATTATTCATCGAAATAGAACTTACATTCCTTCACGATTAGTTTGCACAGAGGATGTGCAATTTATGAAATATCCTTAATAAACCTCAGGTAAAAACCAGCATGTCCAAGAAAACTTCTCACACCTTTTAAAGAAATGGGTGGAGGAAGCCTCTCTATCACCTCCACTTAAGCTCGATCAACCTCTATCTTCTTCTCTGAGATGCGATAGCCCAACACTATGCCTTCTTTCACCCTAAAGTAACATTTTTCCCAATTAAACACTAGATTACAATCCTCTCACCTTTTGAGCACCTCATCCAAATTGCTCAATCACCGATAAAAGAAGTCGCCAAACATTGAAAAATCATCCATGAACACCTCAATAGTGTCCTCCACTATATCGGAGATTATGGACATCATACATCACTTGAAAGTGGTCGGTGCATTACATAACCCAAATGACATTATTTTGAATGAAAACGTCCCACAAGGGCAAGTGAAAATTGTATTTTCTTGATCCTCAAGGGAAATAGAGATTTGATTGTATCCTGAATAGCCATCGACAAACCAATACAATCATTTACCTGTGAGTCTATCTAATATGTGATCCATAAAGGGCATCGGGAAATGGCCCTTTTCAATCAAGAATTCAACTTCTGGTAGTCCATACAAACTCTCCATCCGGTCACTATCCACATTGGAACAAGCTCGTTCCTCTCATTAGGCACCACTGTCATCCCACCCTTTTTAGGTACCATTAAACATGGCACACCCAAATAATGTATGCAATAGGATAAATGACTTCGACATCCAACCACTTGTGATCTGTTTTTTAACTACCTCTTGCATAGGTGGATTCAACCTTCTTTGGTGCTCAATACTTAATTGGTTTGTTATCGGGCATGAGTTGGATTTTGTGTGAATTAATGCCGGGAGGAACTCCAATAATTTCCGCAATAGTCCAACCAATGAATCGTTTCAAGCTCTTCAAAACCTCCACTTAACACTCTACTTGTTGCCTATTCAAATCCGCTGCAATTATCACCGGCATAGTGTCATATATAACCAAGAATACATACCTCAGATGAGGTGGTACAACCTTAAGCTCTAATTTTGTAGCCTCCTCAATAGATGGTTTCATGGATCGATACTCGCGTGCCTCAAATCTAACTCCAATTTCTTTGGTTTTGACTGATATTCATTTTGTTCAAGGGAAGCCATGAAAGAACCATAATCTTCAATACCATCACTCTCAAAATTCATGATCACTGCCACTAGTGCCTCGACGCCTACTCGCTCTTTAATTTGTACCTCATATATACTCTCAACCCTATAGGATATAATAGATACAGTTCGGAGCTCGCAACTCTTCTTCGTGGACCTACATATATTGAAAGTTGCTTCTTTATTGTTCAACCTAAACTTCATTAGCCCCATTTTTATATCAACCAATTCACGCCCAGTGGCAATGAATGACATGCCTAGAATAATGGGAACCTCAAAATCACCTCACAGTCAAGAACCAGTAAATTAACCAGAAATATAAATGAATCCACTTTAACAAGCACAACATAGAGTATAAAAATGGGACTCTTCACTGCTCGATCAACCATAAGTAAACATATAATAGTATGCTTTGGGCCACCAATCCTAACTTTTTGTAAATGGAAAGAGGCATGAGGTTTATACTTGTTCCAAGATCACATAGTGCTTTAGTAAAGTGTAGTAACCCGATTATACATGGAATGGTGAAACATCCACGATCATCTTTTTTCTGCATAAGAGACCTTGTAGCAATAGCACTACAGTGGTGCATTCTGTCATCATCCTCAAAGCTCACCGTTCTCTTCTTTGTCACCATATCTTTCATTAACTTAGCATAATCGGGCATTTGTTCCAAAGCTTCTATCAAAGGGATATTGATGGAAAATTGTTTCAACATAGTGATAAATCATCGATATTTACCATCCTCAGTCTTCTTCACTAATCTCTGAGGGAATGGAGATGGAGGTATAGGAATGGGGCCCACTTTGTGAGACACCTCTGCTTCTATGACCATGTTGTTCATCAACTCTCCACTAGTTTCTACAACCTCTTTTTCTTTTCTCATATCATCTTTTACATCAGATGGCATAGGTGGATGAATGGTTTGCTTACCCCCTCGAGTAGTGACCTCCATGTAATGCCTATAATTTTAAGGATTCTGGATAGTATATCTAGCAAGAGTGCCACATTGGCGTGGATTCACAGTAGTAGACAATTAAACCATATGTAACTCAAGATGCCTAATCAAAACCGCATGTGTATCCACCTTTTGCAAAATGTTAACTAAATCACTTTTTATCTCTCATCATCTTTTGTATCATATACTCAACTCGCGCCATACTACCTCCACCATCCCTAGGAGCAACTTCCCGATTTTATGGGGTAATATAGGTCCCACTCAAAATCATTCCTAGTACCATAGTTACCCTTGTTGAAGTTGTTGTCGTGGTTATAATTTCCATCTCCAACATATTTAACCTCTTAATTATAGTTACCATAGTTCCGACCTTGATTTCTTTGACCTTGGCACCAAATTCTCCTTATTGGAGCCTTAGGCGTTTGGTAGATAAAACCCCGTCTACTCATTCACTCATAGGTATCTTCTTCATAATAGTACTCATCTACTAACGGTGGTGGTTTAGTCAACCAGTTCACCACATTTGCCTTCTCTACACCTCCACTCACATGTTTCAAAACCAAACCTTGCTCAGTTCTCATCTTTGCAAACTCTTCACACATCTCATCTGATGTTGGGTTGTTTGTAACTTGCACTGCAAAGATGCTTCTCCTAGTGTCCGACTTTGTAGTGCTCCAAGCCTTCTTAATGCGAGATATCTTCTCCAACTACTCTACGATTGCTGCATATGTACACTGTTCATAAGAATCCCCCTCTATAGTATGTAGCACTGCTTTATTGTTATCATCTTGACCTCGATATAAGTAATATTTCAACGACTCATCATCAATGTGGTGGTTTGGGAAGCCTCTCAGAAATGTAGTAAATTTGACCCAAGAGCTACTCACTGACTCCCATGGTAGTGCTACAAAGTTGTGCACTTTATCTTTATGGTTGAGCTTCTTGGACACTGGATAATACCTTGCTAAGAACATATCTCTCAATTGATCCTAAGTTTAAATGGAGTTGTAGGGTAGCTCAGCAAAACATATCGCAGCATCTCCTGTCAGTGATAAAGGAAACACTTGTAGCCCGATAACATTCATATCCAAGTCTAGACTACCCACACAACTCTTGCACACAGACCTCAGTTAGGCTATGTGAGCATATGGATCCTCCGATGGCATTCCTACAAACAAACCCCTCGCATTGAGCATCTGCATCAAGCCAATTGTCACCATGAATGTGTGCCCTTGAGGTAAAGAAGGTAGGACAAGAGATCTATCAGAGTCTGTGATGTTCACGTTGCCTCTATAGTGATCCTGAGGTCGTAGTGCTGGGGGCTGCATCCTCAAAACATTCTCCAATTGATTTTCAACCTTAAATTGATTTGTTCCTCAATAGGTAATGGAGGTTGACGGATCTCCCTATCACCTAGATTGGTTGGGTTCAGTTGATTTTCCATCGTTCTCAATGTATGGTTAAGTTCAGTTTTGAATGGAATGAGTAGTTCTCCTCGACTCCATGTACTTGTCATACACTAGAGTTAGACACGAAAAAGAAAACGAAATGAAAAAGTAAAATCAGGAAATCGTTAACTAAATTTCAATAATATAACTAAACTTAATCTAAAAGCCAGATTGCTAGCAGCGGCGCCAAAATTTGATACGCTAAAATTACGCCTCCCTAAAGAAGTATAAGCGGTTGTAATCAAGTAGAATACCCAGCAAGTAGGTTCGGATCGATCGTACCAGGAAAATGGGATAGACTTAATTTCAATGTACGATTATGTCTATATAGCCAAGGTTTTTCCGAAAACAACTAATTGAAGGGGGGGGGGGTTTGTGAAACAACTTTCTTCAACACTTCTAAGATAACAAGTAAGCAAAAGTAAAAATTTAGTTTTTATTAAGTAGTGAGACTAACTAGGGTATATTTATTCCCCATAGGTTCATAATGCCGTATTCCTAGCAATAGCAATTCTTCCCTAGTGATTTGCATGTAAAGTGGTAAGTAATGTATCTCTAAATCCTTTGTCCGACATCTAGAGAATTTCATCCCGCACCTTGATCCGACTACGTGTGTATAATTTACAAATCCTTACATTACCTCATATTAAACATCATAATCGATGTATGACTTAGTTATTACTTCGCACCAATCGACACTAGCCTATTAGATAGCATCCCACTAAATCTATGTTGATAATTCTTTTCCTATTACGACCTCCTCGGTTCGGCAAATAGCAACAAGGCTATTTATAACGTGTGCACTCGATAAAAAGACTTCTAAATGAAATTATTATCAATATATGCAAGAACCTATTTAAGACTTGCTTATTTGCTAAATTTTACTCTGCTAATTAGCCATGTTTCCCATAACCCTAGTTGTGGTTTTAGTTACCCATGCAAGCAAGATCACAAATTAATAGCTTTTAAAGAAGATATCATGAACTTTCTTCAACAATATGCGTAAACCCAGAAATTGAACTTGAAATTGCAAGATAAAACTTCAAACCAAATCTGAAAATTAATTGATTGCATAAGTTTGAGAAAAACAATCTCCAAAACAAAAGAAAAATAAAACTAGTAATGTTTCATCCCAAAAACGAGGTTTTAATACCCTATTTACTTAAAACGTTGTTCTAAATTAAAAGAAATTTAAATAAGGAAAGTTCGTCCAAAAACATGGCATTGATCGACGACCCCTGTTGAACGACGGTCCGCCGACTGCCTCTGTCATTCCAGACTTAAAATTATTTTTCTTCATCAGCTCAACCTCTACTCTGAATCAAATGACTAACCTAGATACAATCCGTTGACTCATCTACGGTCCGTGGATGCTCCTCCGTCATTCCATAATTAGAATCTTGAGAAATCAGGTACTGGAGCCTTCTCTTAAATGATTAACGGTTAACCAGTACAATCCATCGATTGATCGATTGACCGTCATTTCATTTCGTAGTTCCACACTTGGTCATAATTCCCTGATCTTCTCCCTCGGCCTGAACTGCGCATCGATGGTCACCACCTACGGACCGCCGATGGCCTTCGTAGGTCATCTTTCTACACTCTTTTTAAGCTACCTTCTGCATTTTTCATCTGGACATATTTCCTGCAAAACAAACATAAAAACATATTAAAACTACTACAAAAAGGCTCTAGACACACACAACTCTTAAGCTAAATGCATTGAGGTAATTTCTCTTTACAAAAAACTAGCCAAAGGCTCTGTTGGAAGTCTAGTTTCCTTTCTTGCTCAAAATGTGATATACATTTGTAACTATAAGGGAATACTTAGTCCTTTTATAACTTTTAAGAAATGAACTCAACGCTTTGCTGTTTTCTCAACTTGAAAATAAACTCTTAGGGAATTCTTAATTCCCTTATACTTTTGAGAATTTTAATTTAACTCACTACTCTTTGCTCAACTTGTAACTTGAGCCTTTAAACAAAGTTTAAATTTTATTTTAAGACTCTTGAAAAGTTTTAGGAACTTACTTTGACTTGGTTCTTAACTTTTAGACTTGATAGACTTTGATATTAGCTGTCCTTGAATTGTATTATGGCTTCAAGTATCATGATCTCATGTTTAATCTCCCTCATAAGATATTCAAATCATGCAAACTCGGTGTCGTTGGAAAGATCTACCCAAGGGGATTTCAAACATATAATGAACTGGCTCTAACTCACCATGAGTAAGATGTTATGGGCATATGAAAATGAGAAAAAAATCACTTCTTAAACATTAGGAAATTTTCCAAATTTTTCCAATTCTTTCAAAAAAAGTGATAAATTTTAGTTTCATAGCTTATTCTTGGCTATTACGAGTTACGAAATATTACAATAAACATGATAGTATACATCAGAATCTCGATTGCATTATAATATGAAACTTAGGACTTGTCTTCCTTTTCTTTATTAGTCTGGACACATTTCATAGTCTTGAAGTTTCACCCATTGCCTATAGAAGTTTTCATGAATTTTTAACTATTCATTCAAAAGTTTTACAATATTTTTAAAATAAGTTTCTCAATATAAACTCAGAATATTCTTGGAACGGTCTCTTTAGATCTTAACACCTAATGTATAGTCTTCTTAACCGGTATCTTTCATTTCTAATGAATTTGAAAGCCATTGACGTTAAAGGTTTCTGATAATGTTCAAATTACTCCTAAAAAAACCAATTCAAATAGTGAGAGATTGTATTCTGTAAAAATCCGACGAAGATTTTGGGTTGAATCCCATAGGGAATGGTAGATAAAGCCTATTCATCATTGAGTAATCAATTTAAGAAGCAAATATGGTATCCACCCATCTTTATGCATACATATATATATATATATATACATACATACATATATATATATATATATATGTATGTATGTATGTATATATATATATAT
>NC_028646.1:49635923-49670748 GCF_001406875.1 Solanum pennellii | reverse complement strand
ACATACATACATACATACATATATATATATATATATATATATATATATATATATTCTTAGTAGTAAAATTACCAACACCTCACGTGCAATTTAATATTATGGAATTTATAAAATAATATTTAAAAACTATTAATATTTAAAACTAAAACACCATATTATCGTACATACAAGATTACGTAGAAAAAAAATATTAATAATGTAAATGAAGATGGAAAATATATCATCTTATCATTTATCTTTCGATCAATCATCTTTATATTGATTTTATAATTTATAGTGCTACTTCCCGAAAGTGTGATTGTACATTTTAAAAGGATGAAAAAGCGAACAAATATTCTAATTCTAACATGTAGAAAGTTTAACCGTACCTTTTACTTTACATATACAATTTTAAAGCATCCCATTAAAATGTGTCATAAGTAATAATTAAAATGAAAAACTAAAGGGAGAATGTATCATATTGGAAAACAATTCTACTAATTTTATATACTCCATAGGAAAAAATATTACAAAAAACTATTCAATTTGTTTGGTTGTTTTTTTTAAAAATGAACATACCATAGTGATGAAGTTCAATTTGAAACGACATTTCTATTCAAATCCCAGTGTAGAGAAACACATCTATTACATCCAAAAAGTAGTTGTAGTATTTACAACTTGCAGTAAACATAAGAATATATCCATAATTCATATTGAATATTAGCAATTGATGCATTGTGTAGTTTTCTATGTCTTTGAGACTGAAGGCTCCAGTCTAGTCAAATTCCTCTATAGCTCTTCCGACACATCGTTGAGCCCATATCAAAAGATTATTAATTTTTTTCTTCTTTTCCTGCCTCACTTCGCACTTCAAGGTGCGATAAGTTTTTATGTTCTTTATGTCATCACAATTGCATACCAAATTTGAATTTTGTCTTCAAAAGATGGTAGCATATATCTATCAAGAATATTTTTTACTATACCTCCAATAACTTCCGTAGAAAAAACTTGTGTGAATGCTCAATGAATGTTTGTTTTTAATATGTACTAACAAATAGTTATAACAATAGCATTGGAGAAACCTAAATAAAAAACATGTATTCAAAAACATCAATTAACAACATAAGCATAAAAAAATGACTGTAAATATAAATATCATGATATGTAACAATAAAACGAGGCAGAAAGAAAACCGAGCTCGGTGAATGCATAATGTCCCCTTATGAAATTTATTTTTCTGTAGTACCCGATGTTTATGGAATAAATTCTCTCAAGATAGAACGATTTTATTCATCAATATATTGATACAAAACTATGGTGTATTGAACCACTCAATAGGAGCAAATACATGAATATTTAATTGTGAAGAAGAAGAAGTACTTAAAAATCTTTGATGTTTTAAAATGAGAGGAAATCTATCTATTTATAGACAACAAGGGTAGCGTGCACAAATTCTTACTATGCCTTATCGAAAAGGTCACAACCTTTCATAAAGAACATACCTTTTCAGAAAAGTGGAAATTCTTCATAAAAGTCACAACTCTTAATCAAATTCCCAACATATCATAAAAGTCGCAAAGTTTCTAAAAGTCACAATATTTCATGAAAGGGGAATGCTAGATTTTGCAAAAAAAAAAATGAATTAAAACGAAATCCTTGTTTTTGGTGACACCAAATATATATATATATATGTATATATATACATATATATATATATATATATATATATATAGGGAGGTATTGGGAGGAGAGCTTTAAACAACATAAAATTATCTATCTATGACCTATATATCATTGATTTGAGCTTGAAAGAAGTCGCTAGTGCTTGCACTAGGGTAGACTTTTTTCATCACATGTATTGGTGTTTGGCCTTTCTCAGAACCCAACTAACACAAAATGTCATTCTTATAAGTCTTTTCTTATGGGGAGAAAAATAAAGGCCACTACATTTGGGGGATGGAAATAATGTGTAATATTATGATGTTCAATGACATATTTGAGTCTTTTCTCTAATAAGTGACCTTCATTAAAAATAAATAATTGCATACAGGTGTATGTACCTTTCAACCAACAGTCTAAAGATCCCTTTTGAGCAAGATTATAATCGTATGAGAAATGTCCAAGTAAGATAAAAAATTATGTAAGTTATTTCAAACATCAGACAGTACCCTAGTAGCCTATTATGTTGTATCTAAGGTTGAGAAATATATGAGCAAACATTATATAATGGAGGATAATTTCTCAAGCGTTATATTTTAAAAAAAAATTCACACAAGGACCAGATATAAAAGGCAATATATTTGCTTAAATTAGCCAAATAAAATAAGAAAAAATGACATAAATATATGTTTATCAAAATAATGATCCGCAAATATATACTCTCTTCGGTTTCATGCCATCAAACCCTGAAGAAGAAGCCTGCAAAGACAACACATAACAGGTAAAGACTAAAGAGTTAATAGAGATAGACCCTACTCTAATATTCAATATGAATACCGCAAGACACATCATGGAATATTACCCAGTAACAACTCAGAACTGTTGAAAATTTGTCAATTCCATCTTCTACGATGTTTGTACATTCTTCCATACTAGAATTTGAAGCTAGCAAGAAGTTTGGTGAATGGGAATGGGGTGCAAATTGACTTGTGGTATATAACAAAGAAGAATGATTTTTAGAAGTATGAGGATAAAAATTATACTTTGAGGAAGTTGAGTAATGATTCCTAATCTCTATCCATTGAAAAATTAATCAAGGATTGGGGATTGGGTGTTGGTGATGAAATTGGGCTATATTTTTATTCTTATTTATTAAAGTTAATTTTCAAATTATTTTCTACGGTTCGTGATTCACGAATTAAGCATGAATTTTTGTCTGGAGGACAAAAATATTTTCTCAAGTTTTTGTCTTCTTTTATGTACTTCTATTTGCAAGAAAGGATTGGTTGACAGTTGTGTAAATTATTCACGAAATTGGATCAAAAAGTTGGATATTTTCAAATTTAATCAAAAATTCTACACCGTCAATAAATACTAGCTAAACTTTTATTTTTGTCCACACTTTAGGTAAGATAAAAATCTTGGAACTATTATGCAGACTTTAAATGTGAAATGACATAATTATCCTATTTTATAGTGTTCTCTTAATGTCCCTTAAGAAACAAGTTTAAATTTTTTAAAAAGAAATATCTTTTTAAGATTCCCGCTCAAAATGAATTAGAAAACCTAATTATGTCTTTATAAGGTGTTGTGCCACTCTGTTTGAATCCTCACCTTCTTCAATGTCTGATCAGAGGCCTTTGCTTAGCCTGAAAAAAACATTTTTTTACCATTTCTTTCCCTCAAAAGAGGAAGAAGAAGCTTGTAAAATCAACAACACTCCATATCAGGTGACTCGAGAATTGGTGGAGATAAGGGATTTATACCCTGCCCCAAGAATCGATCTGCAAAACCCATGGCAGATCAAGAAAAAGCTTACCCATGATGAGATCGTTGTAGGAATGCTGATGATTCCCTTTTTTGAGATGTTTGAGTACATCCTTCGTTACTGGACTTTGGACGTGGCCAAAGGTTTGGTGAATGGATGCAAGGTTTGTGTTGACATGTGGGATATAACTGAGGAGAATATCCCTAAAAAGTATGAAGGTGGAAGTGTTTGGTTCAAGAAGTTGTTCAATGACGATTTTTCTCTTTGGTCCATCGAATTGTTCAAGGGTCGCAGATTGGGCGAGGGTGATGAAATTGGGATTTATTGGGATCCTAGATCTGCGACTCTAGTGTTCAAATTGCTTTCTCAAGTTGGCTCTTAGTGGAAAGGTCCAAAATGTAGGACCAAAAATAAAATATATGCTATCATAGTCTTTGGTTTAGTATTACTCTTTCATATAATTGTAATAGCTGAAGACCTTATTATGAAATTGGAATTCATGAAGTTCCCCATTTTATGTGCGCAATTCCCTTTTTTTAAATGTGTTTCATTCCCTATAATTATAGTTAGTACTTTTGATGTTCTTTGTCAACCTTTCTTATATATGCTCCTCATTACAAAGGATCTTAGTTTGAGAAAAAAATTGATGTACATACAGAGAATTCTTGGAAATAAGGACCTAACATGACCTAATTAAGGACCCCCGTAATCATCAAGGCTGAATCTTTATATTGATGGATTCCGTACAATAGAGTTAAGTATAACATTAAAAAGTATAAGGGAATGTTTGAATAGAGGTGTGTGATTTCTAAATTGACTAGAGATGTATTAACTTAAGACAACTAATTTTGTGCGTGAATTCATTCATGTCTTTGTTTCCTTTTTTCTTCATAATCGAAAGATGAGTTTGTGGATGCTTAACTGGTGGGAATGGCCCTTAGAGAGAGATGCATAACCCTCTGAAAAACTACATTCATTTAGCATAGAACGCTCTTCTTAAGCCATTTATGCTTCCTTTCTAATTTTGGTTGAGGGGAACTCTCAGCTTGCGCTTTTTCTCAGCACTTTTTCTCAACATAGGTTAAACTTACAACCCTAGTCATATGACTCATATCCTAAATATTTGTTTAGAAATGAACATAAACCATCTTCATTGTTGAAGGAAACAATTGAAGAAAAAAAATTTGGTTTCCTCCAATCTTTTGTTAGTATTAACGAATATAGAAGGTTCTTGTGATAACTCAAGTTGTTCGGTCACAGTTCTCTAAAATATCTTGTAGTATCGTTCTTCAAAGGTCTTAAAGCAATCACATTCTTTCTTAGTTTGGATATTGCTTTTGATAGAACCTTTTCTTCATTTTTACTTGAATTTGTTGATATCATTGATAGTCTTCACATAACATCAAAGAGATGGTGTCCATTTTTGTTGTTTTATTGGATAGTGACTACAATAAATGCAGCAGTAGATTCTATGGACATTGTGAGTTAATGTAAAGATATTACAAATGGATGTTTTTTTAATGGTCATTCTGCCAAACTTCATATACTCACAACAGATTTTTGGAAATAAGGACCTAACATGACTTAAATAAGGATCCCGTTTCACACAAAAACTCACTTGTGGAAGATTACCCCAAGCTTGTCTTCTCCCATCATATCTGCAACATATTCCTTAATCAAGGATGAATGTTTATGTTGATGTAGAGGAGAGGTGGAAGAAAAGTCTCGGGATGGAATTTTTGAGTCTTCTGCAAGCTATATGCGGTGAGAGTCGCTTTCCGTATAGATTAAAAATTTAATGAATCAATATTGTTTGAGATCTCCATAATATTTCTAATTCCTCGTACATGGGAACTTTTATGCTGATGGATTACGTAGAATAGAGTGAAATATATAATATATCCTTAGCAAATAAGAGTACAAGGTACCGGAGCATGTATGAGTAGAGGAATATGATTTCTAAATTGAACAAAGATGTATTAACATAAGTCAAAACTGAATTTGTAATAATAGAATATAGGGTCAAAACTCTTTCAGTCAATCTGACCAAAAGCTTTTGCATTAGAACAAGAATAAGTCTACATCTATTCATGTCTTTTTCTGCTTAATTGAAAGGAACTCTCAGCTAGCTTTTCTAGTCCGCTGTTTTACGTAGCATAAGTTAACTTAACAACTGTAGTCATATGACTCTTATCTTTCAGTAGAAATGAAAACAAAACATCTTCATCGTTGAATGAGACAATTTAAGAAACAAATCTAGCGTCCTCCCATCTTTTGTTAGTATTTAACAAATATGGAAGGTTCTTGTGATAACTCGAGTTGTTTGATCACAGTTTTTCCCAAAAATCTTGTACGATTGTTCTTGCAAGATCTGAAGCGAGCACATTCTTCTCAGTTTGTATATTTCTTTTGATACAACCTTTTTTGCATTTTGTACGTGAATTTTCTGATATCATCGATCATCTTCAACCTCGATTTTGCAAACCTGAATTTGTTTTGTACTTAAATTGTAGTAACCAAGTGTTTGAATTAGATCTAGTCATTTTAGTTCTCCATGGTCACCTGACAAAACATTCGTAGTAACATCAAAAAGACGGTGTCCATCTTACAATTTAATGGGCTAGTGACTACAGTAAATGAAGAAAGAAGATTCTATGGAGATTTTGAGTAAATGTAAAGATTTCACAAAACGAAAGTTTTAATCGTTATTCTCCCGATGTTGATACATGCACAACAAATACTTGGAAATAAGGACCTACCATGACCTATAAAAGGACCCCTTTTCACGCAGAAACTCACTTGTAGACACTTACCCAAAGTTTGTCTTCTTTCATCATATACGCAACATATTACTTAATCACCAGTGCTAAATCTTTAAATCGATGGCTTCTGTTAAGTGTGAATGAATTTAATGAAGCAATACTATTTGGGATCTCCGTAATGTTTCTAATTCCTTGTGCATAGGAAATGATTCCTTTGTGTCCACAGAAAAGGTTGACCTGATATACTCAAATTCTCTAACTTTGTGTCCACTTATAACACATTTAATTCAAAGACAAAATAATCATTAGATCTAATATGTCGTAGCTTTGCCAGTCGCAAAATATTAGGTTTTAGTATAGTGTCTTATATGTTATTCACTACCTTAGATTTTCAACAAGTCTAGTGCTACTAAGTTTGATTCTCTAGTTTTATCCACTAATTGATTTCTCTTCTAAGTTCCAAACAATAATGGATAACTCCTTAATTGGTAAGTACTTCAACAATTGCCAAAAGAAGGAACAAGTTGTCATGATCAATGTAACACCCCAGAATTTTTTTTTAGCTAAGACTTGAACCGTCCTTCGTAGTGAGTGAGATTTTGGTAAGGAACTTAAAAATTCTTAATGGTAAGGTCATTAGAGGTAAAACCTTATGTTCCAAGGAGAGCAAAAGAGAAAAGCATTCTAGTCATTCCTAAGTTTTATTATATTTTTGGTCAACTTCAAATGACCATACCTTTTAGTAAATAAAGATTTCGGATCCCCATAAGATATTATATTTAATCCATTTAGTACTCTTTCCAATGCTGTCGAGTTTTCTCAAATTCAAATCTGAGTAAAAAGTTATGAGTGATTTACTAACGACTTGCAAACCTGGCAGCAGCTCCGCGATGGCTCGGCTCCCAGCTCTTTTTAGTTAATTCTTTAGGATTATTGTAGACCTAAAAACCCTTAGAATGTAATCTAAATAAACGTGTAAAAAATCAACTTTTAGAAATCAAACCCTCTCATTCACTCTAAAGATTCTATGCTCATGAAAATTAAGAAACTCTAAGGTAAGTTCATCTTTCAAGATTTTCCCTCAAGTGCTTCAAGAAAATGATTCCTTCATGTATGTAAGCATCCATAGTGTTGGTTTTTTCACCCACACGCCAATCATGTTATATTTCAGCTTTAAATTCATTCTGAAAGTTGAAGCATTGATGTTCTTGTTATATACTCATGAATTTTCTTTGATTCTTGAATTGGGCTGAGATTGATATGTTTCTTGAGGAAATCGAATCGATTCTACAGTTGTGTCTTATTAGATCCTTGAGAAGATATATTGGGTATCTAAATCTAAAGAAAAATTTAGCAAAAAAATAGAATCTAGGCTAATTGGGGTTAGAAAACGAGGAAGAAAAAGTCGGACAAGGAACATATAGCAGGTCCGTGTCACGGACCTGTTCCTCCGGTGTGTAAATTTTCTCTCCGCGTTGTGAACTCCACTGTTTCAGAAATTATTTCGAACAAGCATTTTCAACCATCTTCGCGTGCGGACTTACTCCCAAACGGTGTTTTAAAATTATTTCTCATGCTTAACTATCTAAAACCACTCCTAAATATCAAGATATATTTGCTACCACAAATCATAACCTTGAATTCATAATTTACATTCAAGGTAGAGCTAAGAGTTAGGTCTTACGAGTTCTTTCAAACATTTTGGAAAGTCCATTCGAATCATTTGAGGAGTCTTCTATAAATTTCTAGTAACTAGGTAATTTTACCGCGCTTTGCATGATTATAAATAATTAATGCATTGACTTTGCAATTAATCTTTTACTAATATCCATAAATTAAAAATAATGGAATATAGGTTTTTTTTAAAAAAATATTAGCAATATTTCAACATGAATTTGGTTATTTGTCATTATCACTTAAATCAAGAACCTCTAATAAATGAATTATTCACAAAATAATCAATCATTGATTTTTTAATAAGAATTAAATGAAAAATGAAGAAGAAAATAAGAATATATATACAAAGAATTTTTGTAATATAAAGAAACATTTAAGTTGCATTATTATAAATTAGAATTCTTAGAACTTAGTACAATATATTTTTTTTGCACAATGAATATACATACTATATGTGTATATGTTCAATATAACCGGAGACAATAAATTTGCGGAAACATAAAAAATGAGTTCAAAAAATGTATATCCTAAGCTTAAATTAATGAGTGTAAAAAAACATACAGGTATATGTAAAAATAGAATGAAATAGAAAGGAAAAAAATGAATTCACTAAATGCACAATGTTCCCATAAAAATGATTACCCTCACCAGAGTTTGAAAAATTACATCCACTCGGGAATTAAAGATTTTATTCACCAACTTATACATAAAAAAATAATGGTGTCATTAAGTCATTCAATAGGAGCACAACACACAAATATTTAATTTTGCGGAAGTAGAAAAAGAAGACAAGAATTAAGTTCGATAGTTCACTAGAAATTCTTAATAGATTTGGTTCTCGTTTCTAGTTTTGGTACATTGACTTTCAGATTCTAGGTTTATCTTCCGCATTGTTAGTTAGTTATTAGATTTTTAATTAGAAATGGAACCTAGCTTACTTATTTAACTTGCTTACTAACTTAAATGTCTTTGTTTATAGATTTATTGCTTTGGTTGGTTTCTAGTTGTGTTCTCACACCAACTTTTAGTGGGGCTGCCAATCTTGAGGGTCTGGGTCGCGAAAATGTTTGTATTAGAGACTAGGTTTGTTGATCTTGATGTACCAAAACGAGTCTAATAGAAACTAATAAATAATATAACTTTGGCTTATTTTTAAGTATGTGCATGATTTGGTAAAGGTTTACGTCAAAAAAGGAGTTTGCATGAAAAATAATCTCTTGTTAATATGCATTTACAAGAAATATGTGTAATTTCCTTCTTGAGATGTTAGTGTTTTGATGTTGTCTTGAGAAGAAGAATAGCACGTTAACTCTTTGATATTCATGTTGAGATCATATTGATGTTGAAAAGGTGGTTCCTCATTATATTTTATGAAATGTTGAGCTCTTACGTGTTGTTAATTATGTATTAAGTTACTATGTTAAATGTCATATTTATGCGTTGAATGGAGTTTTCAAGTACTCCTATAAGTTGTGACTCATTGTGATTTTATGTTGTTATTGGTTGGGCTGCTAGTGTTAAGTCTATCCTTTCCAAGAAAAAGTTCTAGGTGTCATTTGGGGACAAATGTTCCTAGGGGGGGGGGGTAATGTAACATCCAGAAGTTCCATGACTTATATAGAGCATTACTATATTAAACAAGCCTTAAAATAGTGTTTCTAAACCTCAAATAAGGTATTAATACTATTCAGGAAGTAGTAAAATCAAAATGTCAAGAAACGACCAAGACGTGCGGAGACTAGTGAAAATGGAACTATTATACCATAGTATGTTTCAAGGGATTTTAAGAGTCAGAATAACAAAAAATTGGTAAAAATGTGTTAAACACGTAGGGGAGTGTGTTTAGGGTCAAAACATCCGGGGACTCCCCAAGGACCACCTTAAGGGTCCTTGAGGAGGACCCTTGAATTTGACCCTAGAAGTTGTCTTTGGACACTGGCAGTCGATGAACAAAATGACGAGTCGTCGATGGGTCAACGACCCGTCGACGGTTGTCATTGGTGAAGACTTTGCTATTTTCCAAAAAATGGCCAAAAAGGGGTCTTTCTGACCATAACCACAGTCTACCACTATGGCTTCGTTGTTCGATCTGTAAGCCGTAGACGGGGTTCCATAGTTTGGATCCCCATTTCGCTGTCCAAAAAGGTTGTTAAGTGAGGGTGGTTAGGGAATTGATTAATTAGTTAATTAGGCATCTAGGTCGGTTATAATTAGTTAATTAAGGACAATATAAGTACCCTAAGTAAATTAACTAACCTAAAACCCCATCAATTCCCCAAACACACTTAGCTCCAAATTCTCTCTAGTTTCTCTCTCCCCAAACTTAGACCTCCATTGAAGGAACACTCGAGCTCCAAAAGAAGGAAGAATTCACCAAGGAATCCATCTCAAATTAGTGGAAATATTATCCTCAAGGTATGGTTTCTTTCACTCTTGGGATCCTTTCCCCCAAGAGGGTCCTTCAGCTGCTGTCTTTCTATCTTTCCCAAGACTAGGGTTCAATCTATATATGTTTTCTCTTTTCAAAACTAAATTGTTATTCAATTGTGATGAATTATGATCTTTTACTGTTAATTAACTATCTAATTAGTGATAATATATGAGATCTTCCCTTGAGCACTTGTTCGTCCCTACACTCATAATATCTTGAAAGTTCTATGTTAATTGTGGAAGATGATGAGTATATATATTGTGAAGAATGATAATTTCAATGTAATACTTCTTGAATTTACCTTGTTTATGCAAACGTTATACATTTTTGGTAATGGAAGTATGAAGGTTCATGAAAAGGTCAAGGAGGTATGTTGAATGATTCTTCTAGAATTCAATTATGAAATATGAGTTACTTTGATAGTAATGCTCATATGTGGAATGTGTGGTTGTGAAGTCGATTATAACTATCCATCATCTTTAACCCTATAGATATGAATTAACTATGAAGTATCTATGCATGATATGATATGATTATATGAGTGAAAGTAATTTCTCATGATTATAATAAAGTGTTAAGTGAAAGGTTTACTCACTTGTTTTATTGGTTTCTAAAGTGAAAATATTGTTGTCACTTATGATGACCTATGAGCTAATATGATAATATGTTTACGTAGGGGTCTAGAACATACTATGTGAATTTGTATGAAGAAATGAGATGATTACGAAAGGGAATAAATGCTTAGCACCAAAGGGGAATGTAAATGAGTTGGAGGTCTCACGTGTAGTAAGTCCGGCCACCCACATGGGTTCCTTCACGTTTAGAAAGCCCGTATTCCCAAGATATGTATTGTCTCATGAGATGGAAACCTCCATGTCTAAAAAGTCAAGCTTTCTAGTATCGATCTACTTGACCCTTAACTATGTTCCCACATAGGACTCTATCTTAGTTGGTCCACCTACATAACTGTGTATGAATGGTTACACCTTAGGAAACTATTAACCCTCTCTTTTCGGTGTGGGAGTAGAACACTAGATTCCATGTAGATCAAATGGTCTAATGTCGATTATTGAACTTCTTTCCTAATGTAAAGGTAAATGAACCAACTAAGTGTATGAACTCTTGTTACTGTTTTATTGAAGGTTTCCACATAGTGTGAGGGAGGGTATGGGACTTCACTTACATATTACACATGTGGGGATCGTAAGGGTTGGTCTTAGTAGTGTTCTGGCATTATTATGTTGGTTATACATTATGATTGTCAAGATATATATGATCTTATTACTAAAGAATTTATAGTGAAATATGAAGTTATGTTTTATGTATGAAGTGGGTGACTTTATGTGATACTTAGATTTGGAAAGGGTTATGGGGTTTTCTTATTGACATTCCACAAGTGTTGTTTGGGTTGCTTATATATTGGGTTAATATCATGTTGACTTGACTTATGATGTTCCATATGTGTGCATGTAAGGTTTTTTTTATACTAAGCATGGTTTTGACTAAATTGTTCCTTTTTTCACGCATTGATTTTATGCATAGAAGTCATACTTAGTACATGTGGTTTGTACTAACCCATATTTCTTTCCCTTTTCCCAAAGAATGAGGTTCGGGCTATTGAAATATAGGGGGCATTTTGAAGGAAGACTTGAAACTTTTCCCATGTTATTGGTAAGTCCTCAAGCTCGGGGATGTTGCCATTCTTCTTCGTTAGCCATGATGTTGCTTATGTCTAAAAACACTTATTCTTTCCTTTATCATTTGACACTATTGAAGTAAGTCTATATAAGGAATAATGTACTTGTTAGGTCTACGCCCAAATGTTGTAATTCACTTTAGATGGTTCAATGTGAGACTATTAATAAGACTATTTTATGGATTATTGCATAATCGAATAGTTTATGTGTACTTCTTAAGCGAGGAGTCTATGTAATGATACTTCCTTCCGTCCTCTGTTGGGTTCTGTGATGAGCGATAATGAGCATGATATTTTGACAATGTTTTTAAAGCTCAAGACCCCCGTATTTTTTTGTTCTGAGACAGAGGATACTTATTTGTTCATATTGTATTGTTATGAGAGGTTGCATAAGTTAGGTATCACGCACTAACATGGGGTTGAGTTCGTGTCGTTTCAACTTCAAGGTGAGTCCAAGAAATGGTGGAAAGATTATATGGAATACAGAGCATCTACATCACCTCTACATACTTTGACTAAATGTCATGCCATGTTTTTAGAGATGTATATTCCTAAGACTTTGAGAGATCGCAAGAAGGATGATTTTATGGCATTAGAATAGCATAGTATGTTTGTGGCTGCTTATGAATCCAAGTTCCATGCTTTATCTAGATATGCTACACAATTGGTTACCACTGAATAGGACAGGATCCGGTTGTTTATTACAGGTTTAGGTTCTAAGCTACAAGTGTTATCCGTTCACATGACTTTTGCGGGAAGGAGCTTCAATGAAGTGATTGATTATACCAAGAAGGTGGAGGTGCTGATGCGAGACGGACAAGATAAGGAGTTGGATAAGAGGGCCAAAAATTCATGATATTTTTAAGTCTCCTATGCTAGAGGATCCGGTCGACCTACACTCGCGACCAAGAAAATTAAGTCTGCCATGCCCGCCTCTACCGATAACTATTTTGGGACACTTAATACTTTTTCAGCTGATCAATGTGTTGGGCACGTGGCGGGCAGCAGACCATTTGGCGGCGCTCACTTGATTTCGTTGTCGAGAACATGGACATATGACTAGGCAATTCCCACAACTGTGTACACTTGAGTCCAAACAACAACCTTCTCAGCAATTGTGCCCGCTGGAAATTGTAATAATTGTACAGGACGTCCACAAACAGGAAGAGCAGGAAATGAGAGTAGCCATGGAGGTAAAGGAAATTATAACAGAGGTAGATGTAATTCACAAGCAGGCAGAACGGTGGATCGTTTTAATGATAGAGGGGCAACAACAAGGTAGAGGCATCTGATGCACTAATCACATGTAATATTCTTGTCTTTGATGGAATGGATAATGTACTATTTGATTCGAGTTCCACCTATTCTTGTATGTATGTGAGATTTCCCTCTGATTTTGAGATGTTATGTTATATTCATGATGACCCTCTACGTTTTTCTACCCCGGTTGGTGATTCAATCATAGTCACCCATGTGTAGTGTGCTAGCCCTATTTCTTTTGTGGGATTTTACACTTGGACTAATTTGTTGATTTTTGATATGGCAAGCTTCGACATAATCTTAGGCATGACATGGTTGTCTCTCAATTTTTTTTTTTATTTGTAACACTAAGTCTGTGAATATAAAAATTCCGGAAGGGAAAAATTAGAGCGGGAAGGGGTGTACAAGGCTAAGGAATCTAAGATTATATCCTCCATCTGGGCTAGTAAACTAGTAGAGCATGGTTTTTTAGCTTATTTGGCTCATGTTAGGGATTTTTAGATAGAAACTCCATCCATTGGGTCTACTCCATTGGTGTCTGAATTTGATGAAGTTTTTCCAAATAATATTCCCGGCATGCCTCCGGATAGAGACCTAGATTTTTGTATTGGCTTAGATCCTGGTATGCGCTCCATTTCTATCCCTCCATATCGCATAGCTCCGGCGGAGTTGAAGAGCTGAAGACTCGAATCCAAGAGCTTCTTGATAAGGATTTTATTGTTCCAATTCTTCCCATTAGGTTCCTCAGATATTTGTTAAGATGAAGGATAGTAGCACGAAGATGTGCATAGCTTATTGGCAATGCAATAAGGTCACTATTCGGAAATGGTACCCCTTACCTAGGATAGATTATCTTTTTGACAAATTACAAGGTTCAACGGTCTTCTCTAATATTGATTAAATATCAGGGTATCATAAATTGAATATTCGGTCAGAAGATATACCCGATACGACGTTTAGGAGTCATTATGGGTTTTATAAATATTTTTGTTATGTCATTTGAGTTAACTAATGCGCCTGGCACTTTCATAAGCCTGATGAATAAAGTATTCAAGCCCTTTGTGAATCCTTTGTGATTGTGTTCATTGATGACATTTTGGTGTATTCGAAAAGTAAGAAGAGCATGCTAACTATATTCGTACTGTTTAGGGTATCCCTGGAAACCAAAAGTTATATGCAAAATTTTCCAAGTGTGAATTTTGGTTGAAGGCGGTTGCATTTTTGGGGTATGTGGTGTGAAAATAAGGGTTATGGGTAGATCTTAAGGTTGAAGCGGTTGAAAATTGAGTACGACCAAGTTCGGTGACACAAGTTAGGAGTTTTGTGGAACTTGCTAGTTAATATCATCATTTATTAATTAATTTTTCTTCAATTACCAATCTAACCAAAAAGGAGGTACAATTTGGATGGACTAAAAGATATGAGGAGAGCTTCCAATAGCTTAAGATGCTTTTCACCACCACCCCATTCTAGCATTACAGTTAAAGGTAAGGACTTTATTGTTTATTGTGATGCTTCACATTTTGGATTGGGTGTTGTTTTGATGCGGGATAAGAATTTCATAGCTTATGTCTCGCGTGATTTAAAGATGCACGAGAAAAATTATACCACTCATGATTTGATGTTAGCAGCGGCGGTATTTTCCCTTAAAATCTGGAAACATTAATTGTATGGAGATAAGTGTAAGGTATTTATTGATCAATGTAGTTTGCAGCATGCATTAACCCAAAAGGATTTGAATTTGAGAAAGATAAGATTGATGGAATTAATCAAGGATTATGATGTGACAATTCAATACCACTCGCGTATGGCAAATGTATTGGCAGGCTTTTTATGTTGAAAAGTGAGAAGTCTGCGTAGTTTAGCTATTTTGAGTGAAACCAAGCGACATTTTGCCAAAGAAATTGAAGCCTGAATGTCTAAGTTCGTGCAGTTGGGCATTTCTGAAAGAGGTGCGTTGTTAGCTAGCATTAAAGCTAAGTCCATGTTCATAGAGGAAATCAAGGCCACGTAATTTGAAGATTGAGATTTACATTAGCTTAGAACAAAGATTGCAATAGGTAATTATTAAGAAAGTACGCTTGATACGGATGGTGTGCTCAACTATAAGTGTAAATGTGTGTTCCAAGAGTTGATGATTTGATCCTACGGCCATTGCAAACGCTCATGGCTCGTGCTCTTCTATTCATCCGGGTGTGACCAAGATATATACAGATCTTAAGAGAGTTTATTATAGGTCGGGTATGAGATAGTACATTGAAAAGTTTGTGGAGAAGTGTCAAAATTGTCAACAAATGAAGTATGAACATCAAAGGCTTGGGGGGCTACTTCAAAAGATGCCAATTCGGGAATTGAAGTGGGAAATGATAGCAAAGATTTTGTGGTTGGTCTACCCAAATCATTGGGGAAATTTAATTCTATTTGTGTTGTAGTTGACAGATTGAATAAGTCAGCCTATTTAATTCAAGTAATAGTGGGTTACAACGCTAAGCAATTGGCTAGAATTTATGTAAAGGAGATTCTGAGGATGCATGGTGTACCCGTTTCCATCATCTTAGATCGTAAATAACTAATTTAGCAACCCCTTCATAATATTTTTGTGACACGGTGTCTCAAATACTCCTGGACGTTTGAAGACGTACAAATAAGCATATAATGTATGGTTCTATCCACCGATGAACCGACTTTATCATTAGCATTATCCATACTCCACTTTTCATAAGTGGCATCAGTAGCGAGAGGCTCTTTAACTGTTCGTGATAAGTATCCCATTTTTCCACGACTTCCAACAAATATATCAAGAATTTTAGACCAAAGATAATAATTCTTTCAATTGAGTTCTAAACCAAAAGGAATGGCTATAGGTTCTAGAATGATGTTTTTATCTTTAGAGGATTCACCCATGGTAGCATTATAGACTAGGATAAAGAAAAGAAATTTTGCTCTTGATACCAACTCAAAATGGGTGAAAAGGATACTTTCATTATGTATCAACTATACATTATATAGGATTACAAATATGTGGAAGATATTTACAATCCCAAAGAATATGCTACTACAATCCCAAACGATATACTACACGATCCGTAAGATATTCTAATTGATCTTCAATAATTAGAAACAAATCTACCTATTAACTACTTTTCCTAAATCATGCTAACAAATATTTCTATTCCTTGTGCATGGGAAAAGATTCCTGTAACTTTGTGTCCTCATATGTCATATCTTAGCATGTCTCCAAGTACTAGGTGATAGTACACTGTTTGATATGTTATTCACCACCATAGTTTTGTAGTAAGTATAGAGTTACAAACTTTGTTTCACTAATTTTCTCTGCTGATTGATTTCTGCTCTAAGTCGCAAATAAGAATGGATACCTTCCCAGTAAGTGTTCTTTAAATTCATTTCTAACCATGGATAATAAATCAAGAGCACTACATTTATGGTACACCTTATGTAATTTATGAAGTTCCATAGCGTATTTGAGCCTTTTCCATCTAATAAATGACCTTTTTTTAATTAAAAAAACTCCTAAATGTTTATGTACTGATATGCCGCAAGCTACAAAAGCTTATTCTAAGAGACCAAAAAAAACAATTAGAAGACGTAATAACTAGCATGAGACAGTTAAGGGGTGGTTGTTTATGTAGAGAATGGGCAAGGAAGTTAAAAGAGGGTGTTTAGGAAAAGGAACTCTATCCTCTCAAATGTCTAGAAACGTTGTGATCTAGTTAATCGTATGTTATATATTATATAACTAAAATTCATTCAAGCCTTAGGATGAAATATGTGGTATTGGCAGTGTCCTAGTGATTGCTTTTTAGATATCCTGTCTAATATCAATGTATCTGTTGTGAAACATCATATTTGTTCCTTTATTCACTATTTCAGAAGTAAAGTCTATTAATTTGGTATTAAAAAAACAACTTTCGGGGATGCCGAATAGAATGAAGGGACGAGTCGAACAAGAAGAGACTAATTTGACAGGGGTAAGAGAAGGTGTCATAAAATTAGAAGGATGTTTTCAAGAATAAGAGTCTCTTGTAAGAATTGAAGCACATGGGAGAACTATGATTGGAGAAGCATCCCTTACCCAAACTAGATTCATCGGAAACTAAGAAGAGGGAAGCGATGTCAACTTGGCTGGAGAAAAAAATGGCAAGAAATTTTGGAAACCACAACCAACAGTTTTCGAAGGAGGTGATCCTTTATGATAGCTTTTTAAAGTTGAACAGCGTTTTGGAGTAAATGAAATTTCTAAGGTGGAAATATTACAGGCAGCAGGTGTTTGTTTGGAAGGAAAGCCTTAAATTGCTATTAGTGGATAGGGTCTTGGAAACCAATGTTATCCTGGGAAAACTTCAAAGGGAGTTGTAGAATCGATTTCATAATTCTCAAAAGATCAATTATATGTTGTTTTAATGGGGCTGAAGCAGGTTACCACACTAACCACGTTTCATGAAGAATTTGAAAAGTTGTCAGCGTCTGAGTAGGAGGTATTGATGGACAGTTATCTGGCATATTTTTGAATGGACTAAAAGAGGAACCTTGTACCTTGTGTAATTTTCTGAATGTCTAGAAAGCTTGTGACTAGATATTCATAGGTTATGTATTATATAACTAAAACTTATTCGTGTCTCAGGGTGTTATTTATGGTGTTGGCAGTGTCCTAGTGATTTCTTGTTAAAATATCAATGTATCTAGTCTTAAACATCAATATTTGTTCCATTATTTATTATTTCAGTAGTAAAGTCAACATGTGCCTTTTGGAAATTGTAAAAAGACCGCTTTTGAGCAAGTTGATAATCTTATGAGAAAATGTCCGACTATGATCTAAAATTTTGTAAGTTATTACTAACATAAGACAGTAGCCTATGAAGTCATATTTAAGGTTGAGAATGAGAAATTTATGAGCAGTAAAAGATAATATTATCAGGAGAATAGTTTCTCAAGGATTATATACTCTATAAAGTTCACATAATGTGAAAAACTAAATGGTAATCTATTTGCTTTAATCCATGTAATATATAAGAAAAAATGACATAAAATAGTAAGTTAATAAAATAATGACTCGCAAATATATACTCTCTTAAGTTTCATGTCATCAAAGCAGAATAAGAAGCTTGCAATGTTAACAACTCATCACTTGTAAAGTGTTAGAAGTAATAGAGATAGGCCCTGTTAAAAGTTGTACAACATCAGCCCCTATTGTTTAGTTTTACTATGTCTGCTGTATAGCTATATTTTAGCTTTCAGCTGCTAGTTGTTTTCTTTTAACGTGATAGTTTTCATATTGTGTAGTATTTGCAGAATTGTGTTCCTAATGTTTAGGTGAGTTGGTTTAGTTGAATTACAGTAGTGGTTTAGTGGGAATGTGATTCCATAATATGTAAACCTATATAAGGCTACAGAGCTATTGAATAAACTCATGCAGTAACAATCTCTGCAACAAAATTTGGCTATCTTTTATTCTTCCTGTTATTTCCTTTTACAAGTATTGATTTCTATATTAGAGTTGTCTTCGTCAGTCCCTCCCTTGATATTTGATATGAATACCGCGAGGCACATCAAGTAAAATTTTACCCAGGAAGAACTGACTTGTGAAAAGATGCAGATTCCATTTTCTGTGATTTTAAATACGTTCTTCCACATTGGAACTTGGAGCTGGCAAGATGTTTGGTGAACGGGAATGAGGTGTCTGTTCACTTTTCGGATATAATAGAGAAGAATGACACTAAGCACTATGAAGATAAAAAATTTACTTCTAGGAAGTTTATTATAATGTCTATTTTCTATCAATCGTGAAATTTACTAGAATCGTAGAATGGGTATAGGTGATGAAGTTGGCTATAATGGTATTCTTATTTGTAAAAGTCAATTTTTGAATTATTTTCTAAGGTTCGTGACTCACAAATTAGGCATGTATTTTTCCATTTGTACTTTAGATTGGATTATCTTGATTCTCAAAACAAAATTATGCTTTTATGTACTTGCATAAAATTGGCGGACAGTTGTGTAATGAATCAAGAATTAGGACGAAAACAGTTATTTTATTGTGCAAATATTTCTACACCCTCGATAGATATTAGTTAAACTCTTATTTTTGTCCCGAATACATAAAAGAACAATCTAATTTGATTTATTATCCCAAACTTAAATGTCAAAATGACACATTTATTCTAGGTTATAACTCTTCTCTTCAAAACCCTGATGAAACAAGTTTGAAATTTAAATATAGTAACAATATTTTCCGATTCCCGCTCAAAGTCGGAGTAGAAAATCTAATTTTTATCAAGAATTCCTTATTAAGAAACATGGGATTTAATTTAGTTCATTTGTAACAGTAACAACAATTGAATGGATGACACCACCAACTTAATATAAAGATTTCGTTATCAATCATCCAAATTGACCTACAATTTTTATGAAATCAAAAGTTAACAAGCAACATAAGGGTGTGGGGATAGGAAATCGATATCACATAGGGGTAATTGTGCTACTCTATAGTGATGAACATTGATGAATATGCTAAGTCATATTCATTGATGCTAATAGCCTTTTGATCTCAAATCATCTATGCATATAATCTCCTTTCGGTCTAATTTAAATGTCAATCTAAACAACCCAATACCTTGCACTATTCTCCTTTCAAGAATCGGGAAAATAGATCCAACCCATAACCTCTTTTTCAAGCAAGTAACACACATCAAACCTATATTACTAGTATTGAACTAATTACTCACTCCAATTAGACTCTTTTGAGAATTAACAAGAGATCAAAATTACGATTTATGTTTGCATCCTTAATCCTTAAGTTAAAGTCATGGTAATTAGATAAAATTCATGTATGAACAAAAATAAAACAAAGTATAGAACAACACCACTACATTAAATCAACACCCAACCCCATTTTAGCACCCCCTAGATCTTGGGGGTTTAAGCAACCCATCAAAAAAGTAAAGAAAATATATCTTCCATGAAAGCAACCATGGGTAACTTGAAATAAAGGAATTAAAGTAAACACACGTTTGATTCAACTTCAATTTTTCAAATTCAAATTCCAAGTTATAAAACACCAAAATCTAGAAAAGTGATCTACAAAGGTAAAGTTCTCTAAAAACTCTCTTTACCTCTCAAAAGAGAACATTTTGAACTATTCTAAACTTTCTAACTACTATATCCTTTGGGATATTTATAATTTTCAAAAATTTGGCCCAAAATCTTTTCCACGACTGACTCAATAAGATTAGTCTGACTCACCATACCTTCTAGGTGAATTTTTTTTATCTCCTTAGCTCGCCTGATGATGCTCTAAGATTTAGGTGATTGAACCTCGGTTGCGGAACTCGATTAAGTCTAGTTTTCATGTTTTTCAAATCATCGAGTACCACCTTGGTTCTTCTTTCAAGCATTAAAGATTCTCTTTACACACTATCACTTCGGACGATGTACAATAGGATCACCTTTCTCGTTCAGCGTATCTCCATCTCTATTGGAGTCCGTCAACCACTTTGATAGACACAAGTGTTATACATTATAAATTTGTACGAGCTCGTTCTCATTTGGACATCCTCTCTTCATTTTAGGTGATCAATAATATTTACTTTGCACTTATGTTTTTTATCTTATACTATTCTTTCAAACATTAGTCCTTGCCTTGTACAGTTGTCTTCAGAGTTCCAAATTATCAACACTCTATCAAAATAAGAAAAAAATAGCTATTGAGGACACTTAAATTGGTGCAAATCTACAAACCATTAACAACCCCAACTTAAAATTTTGCTTCTCTTCAAGTATATCAAGAACACAGAAACCTCAAAATGGGTAACTACAACGGTACTTAATGAGAGCTAACATGCAAGTGCCAAAGCAAGACTACTATCCATGACATGTTACCATTAATCATGATCACAAACTTCAAATGATGACTAGATAGTATCAAAACAATCTCAAGCTTACTTTAGCATCCGTCTAATGCAAGAACACGTTTTAAAAAATGCATTCGAGTGTTCATCAAGAACGATTTCATGTTCTCACAAACCAAATCAACAAAGGTTGTCATGACACAAAGTACACCCTAGACGTGAAATGATATGTAAGACCCTGAGAGGCCCTACATAAGTCACTTAGAATACATCATATAAAATAACAAAATGTAACAAATTTAAAAGACAGTTTATAGCATAAAAGAGTTTGTCAAAATCAGCGGAAGTATGACAATATCGCAAGCCATCTAATACAAAAGAGTAATTAAGAAGTAACCCATCATCAGGTTCAAATTGAAATGAAAAGACAATACAAAATAAAGGCTTGGTCCTTCGAATCTGAGGACTCACCAATCTTCAAACTTATATTAAAAGATCCCTAGCCACAAAGATGTGGAATAAGAGCGTCACAATGTACACTAGTGGTGCAAGAGTATGCGTTAATACATAAATTTACTAAGTATGATAGCAATGCATAAAAGTTACGAAATCATGCTAAAGGGACATTTTCATAATATGCAAAGGCTAAGTAAAAGGATAAGATAAAAGGGTTAGATAACATAAGTCGTAATCATGATCAATTCAAGTAAAATCATCTTTTGAGAAAATTTTGGATACTTCTTGAAGTGATCTTAGTTTATTATTGTGGGAAGTAGCCTCAACCAACATAGAGACCATGTGAGTTATAACATAGAATTCGGTGTCTACCACAACAAAAAGAGGTGTCCTACTTGACAAGGTAAGACCGTGAACATTAAACTTAGGTGGATCCACTAGATAATGTTTATGTAAGACAACATACTATGGGGGAATATAGGTATGGGATAAAGATATTGCTACTAGAAACCTGACCTCAACTACGGAAGAGCTTCCATCTCAATATCCTCTCTATTCTAAGCATAAATTCACAAAGTAGTTGTTAATCTTAACTGTTGTCTTTAAGAAACACGGGTAGTCTCTTCTTGTCTTATCATGGGATATATGCTCAAACAATGCATCCGAAAACCTTTCACCATCCATGATCTTTTCAGAATAGCTTTTAAGACCCATAGTCATTCACTACATGGTAGAAATTCCCTACTTCTGATGGAAATACTTTTTAAATTGTGGTCTATAATCATTGATGGCATATCTGGATACCATACTAATCAAGACCTAATTTAGGAAAATAGCCTGAAAAACATTGATGGAAAGTCTAGATGTCAATCATGTCATGTGGTCAAATTCATAGTAGTATCTACATCTATAAGTTTACTTGAATCACAAGCATTAAACATGAATTCTTTTCAATAAATTCATATATTTCATCATATTTTCAATGTCAGAGCATCATTTATATCTATTTCATAAAGAGAAGACATGCATATTTTCATAAATTCATTTTTCATGGGTTATATTTTATAAAGAGAACACATGCATATTTTCATAAATTCATTTTTCATGGGTTATATTTCACAAAGAGTAGACATGCATATTTTCATAAATTCATTTTTCATGGGTTATATTTCATAAAGAGAAGACATGAATATTTTCATAAATTCATTTTTCATGGGTTAAGACCTAGGTTATATCATCGTAACATAGAAATCATGGTTATGCATGGGTTCATGGGAAATAAACTTAAAATCATCCAGTTTCTTAAATTGATGAATAAAAGTCATGAAAAAATCAAGTAAATCAATATTGAAAGGAACCATGACATCGAAGAAAGGCCTAACTTAAATTAGAGATCTCTAACTTTATAAATTGGAGAATTTAGGAACCCTATGGAGGAAAGGTCTCCATGGGTGAACATTATCATACCTTGTAGTTCAAAGCTCACAAGAAATGGAGAATTGAAGACTTGATCTTGAAACCCTAACTTGACTTCTTCTTCTTCTTCCTTAGAGAGAGAAATATTTGAGAGGAGGAGCTTGATAAATTTTGGAAATTTGAGAGAATGAATTCAGTTCGGGTGAATAGGCGGTTTAAAATCATTATATAGAGCTTTGGGTAGAAGGAAAAATGACATAAAATATGGTTAAAGCGATTGGGAAAATACCCAAAATCCCCATTAAAATAAGTGTCGGGCCTCATTAATGTCTGGACCTATGGTCCATTGGTTAGACCATGGACCATCCTGGTCAGCCGTGGGTGGGATCAGAGACTTCCCATATTGAACCCCCATAGATGGATCCATGTATAGTTTGTGGGTCAATTTACGGGCAATACATCCCATCGTGGCTTCTAAGTTTTATCTTAAAATTCATTATGTGCCAGACCAACCTACGAGTCGTGGATAGGAAAATGGACCATCCTGATTGACCATATGAAAAAAGCTTAAACCTTGACTCTTTAGGAAAATCTAGACTTGCCAACCACAGTCCTACCTACGCTCTGTGTATTAGACCACGGATCATTAGTGGCATCCGCCAGTACTGGCACCATATTCTGAAAAGTTGTAATTTCCTATATTTTTAATGTCAAGTGTTACATTATCTTCCCCTTGGGATCATTCGTCCTTGAATGAGATTTAAGAAATCATAAGGATTTTAGGATCTTTAAGCTAATAGCCAAACATGAATGCAATCATATAAATGCACGTATTCGAGGAGGAAACATTAACTTCAAGCTAAAGCATCTCCAAAATATCATTTCATATTGTTTATATGTAACTCATACTCAAATGCACATTAACATGAAGCAATCAATTAAGCTAAATCATATCTTTGAAAATCAGCTTTACTTCATCATGCATGCATGAGGATGACTAAGACACACGAGTCCTAAAGAGTGAACCATGATGGCTAAGGATTCAAGATAGATCTAGAGATAGAAGGAAAAGGGTAGGGACACCAAGACATAACATCGCCATGGAACTTTCACACCTACCCACCATAATAAGGAGCTATTCCAAAATCAATATAGTTCTAGTCACATTAACCATGAAGCACACTATCTCCCCCTTGGCAGCAAACCGCATTAGTTTTTCAAATCCATATCCTTCAACCCAACCATAACACCAAAGTCTTAACAGCAACTAAACTATTGACACAAGTAAACACTTAAGAAGTTTCCACTAGGATTTCAAGGACTACTCCAAACACAATAACCATACACAAAGTCTTACCATACCCAATAAAACACTATCAATCAATGCATAACCACAAGCTAAAATACCCTATTTCACAAATTATCGCATTTGGGGAACCCTCACAATCTTGTCGAGTTTAAAGAGCATAAAACTTATCTTGTTTCTAACCACCACTTGGACATGAGGAAGGGTAGTGTTGATCTCATCGATGATTATCTCCCTAACTTCATGCAACCTAAGGGCAATCCCTTATCTTACAATTCATTTTTCCAAGACTAAAACATGAATTTAAACCGGATAGTTACTCCCTATTACACATTCTCCCACACTCGCAACACTCGAGCTATATTTGCTCACTACTACCACTATCCCTTAAATGTGAGAACTCATTGTCATCCACTTTTTCCCTCTTTGGATCACTGATTTTCCCCTTAAGTTTTTCTTCTTCTATTTGTTGTGAATGAACCATAAAAAGTGACACATTAATCTCCTTAATAATCATGGCAGTTAGGCATTCTTTGACCAAATATGTTGGAATCACCTAACACAAAATACTAATCCTTACCCTTAGATCGGCAACATAGTTAGATTTCAAAGCATACTCTTTCACTCTCATATCCCCTTAATGAAGGTTAATAATCTCAAGTACCCTTGCCTCCCTCATCTCAAGGGGAATTAACCTATCAAGAAAAGGAACCTTAAAGTTCTCCCAATCAAGAAGACCCTCTCTACAATCTTTTTTTTCTATTGTTTGAACAAAACTTGAGAAACACCCTTAAGTTGATAAACGGCCATTTTCGCCTTTTAAATCGGCGTCACTCCCATAAGCAGTGTAGATCTTCTAGGATGGTTTGATGTGGGTTAAATTGCGTTGATAGGTATTAAGTTTGTTCATGAGGCTATGAACAAAGTTCAACTTATTAGAGAAAGGTTGAAAATGGTTCAAAGTTAAAAAATGTCATATGTCGATGTTAGAAGAACAAATCTTGAGTTTGAAGTAAATGCTCGCGTCTAGTTAAAAATTTCACCTATGAAGAGTGTGAAGAGATATAAGAAAAAGGGGAAAATTAGTCCCTTATATGTGAGACCATAACAAATTTCGAGGCGTATTAGTAAAGTTGGTTATGAGCTTGATTTACCTAATAATTTGGCATCAGTGAGTCCAACTTTCCATGTATCCTTCTTGAAGAAATGTGTTGGAAATTTGACATATATAGATCTCTTAGAAGGTTCGGGGGTTAAGTAAAATATTTCTTATGAGAAAGTTTTGATTGGGATTTTAGACTGTCAAGTAGAGAAGTTGAGTAACAAAGCAGTTTCTTTCGTGCAAGTTCTTTGGAGGAATCAGTTACTTGAGGGGGCTACTTGGGAGGTTGAGGCTGATATGATGTCTTGTTATCCTCATCTCTTTCATTCTAATGTTTTTCTAGCTTGAGGTGTTTAGTACTCATGGTTTACTCTTTTGGTGTCATGTGACATAAATATCTCCACGAGTTTCTCATTTATTCATGATTCATGAAAAACTTTGATTTTGAGAAAATTAGCTAACTTGATCTATTTCTTCATGTCTATGTGCATATGAGTATGAATTGCATATAGGCTTCATGAAATGATATATTGAACATGTGTGGCTTGGAGTTGATGTTTCCTCCTCAGATATGTGCATCATGTGATTTCATTCATGATATCCTGTAGTAAATTCCTACCCTCCTTATCATATCTTAAATCTCATTCGAGGATGAATGTTCCAAAGGGGGAGATATTGTAACACCTCAAATTCAAGAAAGCCTAGAAAAGTAGCCTTGTGGGGAAAGTCACAAGCATGAACTGGACCATGGAACCCTCCACAGAGCCCTTGATGGGCCATGAAGGGGAACACTGTCCGTAAAGGGTCTCGTGGTAAGTCTTGAAGGCCTGCCTCGTGTGATTCCTTCTCACTAAGTCATTGATGGCCTGTGGCGAGGATGATGGGCCGTGATGGTTGTCGTAAAAGTGACCCACTAGAAAGGGGTCTATCCTTAGCTACTAGTCAAGGACCACAACTGCCATAACTACTCATGGGGTCCTTGATGGGCCGTAAAGGACACCACGAAGACGGTGGCGTTAGTTTTATGTCAAGGTCTTTTGAGTCTTTTTCTAGTTTTTTTAACCCAATACTATGTCGTTTTCCCTTAAACCAAGTCCCTATATGAAGGTTTTTACCCCCCCCCCCCAAATCACCCAATTCAACTCATTCTCCCTATTTTACAAAAAGAAAAACAAGTCTTCATTTCCAAAAGTATTTGTCTCTGTAAAAAAACTTGAAGAAGAACGAGTTAACCTTGGGTTTCAAGTACAGTCTCCCATTTCTACCATTAAAGACACACTTTTGGTATCAAGGTATTCTAGTCTTCATCTATGGAGTCCTTTCCTCCATGGAGTTCCGAAATCCTCCAATTTATAAAGCTAGAAATTCTCAATTGGGTTACGAGTTTCTTAAATGTCATAGGTTCCTTTAAATGTTGATTCATTTTATTTATTTATGAACTTTTATGAATAAATTGAAATAATTCCATGTTTTATAGATGAAATCCACATGAATCCACGCCTAACCCATGTTTTCAAGATTATGATTATTGACAGTGGGCTTTGAACTATAATGAAGAATTATGGAATTATACATGTTCTTGTGAAATTGATGAATTATGATGTAAGTTGCTTTGAGAGTAAATCATATATGTTGTTGTTGTTTTTGTTAATTGTTGTAAAACAAATTATCGCAAAAGAAATACTTAGGTTGAATGGTTTTATCACCTAAATTGAATCAATGTTAAAGAGCTATTCTAATGAAAACTAGCTCAGATTGGTTGCTCAAATGTACCTTTACATGATGGCATATGACTTAGCTTCGTTTGGAAATATGACGTGCAATCCATGGATAATCAGCACTAGTTAAAAAATGACTTTTCTGTGGGATATACGCTTAGCATTGAGATGATATTTAAATGAAAGATCTCTCGTTAGTAGAGGTCAGGTTTCTAGTAGAAATCATTTTATTTCATACCTATTTTCGTCATTAGCTAGTTAATCTAATGTCACATCCGAGGATCACCCCCTAGACGTAACCGGCGGCGGCGTATTCGGAGAGGACTAAGACTAGCCTCTTAGCATACATCATTACATTCATAGGTTAAAAATGCAGAAAATTTAAAACTTTTCTTCTATCTATTATGAGGTTTACATACACCTCTCGCATACACATAATTTATTTATATCGAGTATACATAGACCCTTCATATAAGAAGAGTACATAACATAGTCTCCTACCTTTATTGCACACATATATATATATATACATATATATATATATATATATGTAGTCTTAAACGGATGTCTCATCTCATAACCATCTAAACAAGAGTATAACAATTGGGCATAACCCATACATCAATACAATAAAGGCACATATAGGATATACAATCTTCAGTACACAAATGAAAAGGGAAGAACTAGAAGTCTTATTACTAGGACAACATCAATAGCTTGATAGTTGCATTGACCTCGGAAAGTGAGGACCTGCACAACTTGGATAGTGAGAATTCCAAGTGTTCCTTTAAAGTCATCTCAAAAGCCCTTCAACGACAACAACCTAAAATGTTTGGGAAAAGGGAGAAAATGGGGTTAGCACATCACATGTACTAAGTATGAGACCATATGCACACACACATCATAAAAATCATTCTAACACGGACATTTCATTAAAGCATGCTATTTTACATTGAAAAGCCTTACGCACATTCAAGGACCAACAAACTTAAGTCTAATCAAGTAACACATGCACACCACAATACTTGAGCACATAATCAACACAACTCCATCATCAAATTATAACATCAACAAGCATGTACAAGAGTTCATCACATGCATTATAACCAAAGCAATACAATTACTCATGAAACCTTTTAAAGTCCACTAGTGAAATGACTAAGCAAAGCCCCATAACCTTACTCAATCAAGTAAACCCAACAAGAACCATAACCAATGTCCAACTTAACATATCATATCGTGAAGAGTACATAACATCATACTTAAGCAATAGAGACCAAACATATATTTACAAGGGAATTCAACATCATATGGTGCCATCAACATGTAATATCATCATATACATACCATTTAGATTTATAAGCATATTCATACATAAGAACATCCTCCTAAGACTCCCCTCGAGGCTAACTAGTGCAATGTATAGGTAGAGTCTCATACCCCTACCTAGACTAAGCTAAACCTCTTAGGTAATCCTATTTAGAGTTCATTAATTACTTCATTTTACCTTTTGGGAACACTTGCCTTAACTGACATAGACTACAAGAGCTAGGTGTGGAATCCGGTGTTGTAAAACCTTACACAGATGGAAGGTGATCTACCGGACAAAGTAGAACAAATCATAAATGTAGCTTTCTAGGTAGATCCACTAGCTAGTCTTCCTATGGGGGAAACATAGTTAAGGAACTAGGAGATATGTATGAAATCTCTACACGCCATTTAGCACTGGAGCCTCATCTCATGAGGATCCAAAGGATGAGCATCCCTCATAGAGGAGTCAACACCTCATGTGGAACTATATATAGGGTGAATCTTCCTCTATGGAAAGTAAACACCTCCCATTGTAAAGTCTCTCGGTGCTAAGCTAAAGTCCCTTTTGAAATGTCTTTAAGTCATCCATTATTATCAACACTTAGTTCAGATCATAAGATCTATTCCTTATATAATCAACACATTATGTCTCAATAAGAATTACATGAATATTTTCCTTTCATTATAATTCATACATGTGAGGTTAGCACATTTACATATCACATCATGATAAGACACATTGGTAAGTTATCACCATCCTTATAACAATTACATCTTAGCTAACATCTCACAAACCATAGTCAAGACATTTCAATTCAATATCATACAAACACTATAAATCTTGATATAAGATATACTTCAATGAAGCATAGTCAGTTAATCACAAGTAATCATAATCGAAGTATTGAATTGAGATCACAAGGCTTACCCAATCTCCTTTATAAGCCATCATCCATGGCTTTACCATCAACCAATCAATTCCACTCAACAATAGGTGTAGCAACATTATACAATAGTAATCTATACACAATTAAGACAATTGTATCATCCCATCCCAATAAACTTCAATTCAAAACCATGGGTTTGAGAGAGAAGGGTTAATCATGAATTCTTCAAGAACTAGGTCTAATATCAACCTTACAAGCCCCTAGGAATCCCATAGATTGAATAACATGGTTACAACAATCAACATATTCATAATTCCCCTTCAATTCACACATAAGAACCAAGACTTAGGAAAATTGGGGAAAGATATGATTTATACGAAATTCCATCAATTATCATCAATTACACGACAATCTATGTAATATAAGTCATAGGCAATCATAATTCAATATAATCAATCATCAATTTCGACTTTAGAAGAAAACTCATTTGTAGAGAAAAGCCCTAAGAATCTGGGCAATTGAAATTCAACTTTGAGAACCTCTTGGGGAAAGGAATCCCAAGAGCGAAGAACCCATACCCTTAATGAAGCTTTATCCCACAAAATTGAGTGAAAATCTTGGAGACGTTGCTTCTTCCTAAAGCTTCTTGTTCTTCAATGGAGGATGAATAAAGAGAGAGAAAGTAGAGAGAAGTTAGAGCAATTTGGGTTAAATTTGGGTTTGTGTTTTTGGAGTGGAAAAGTATGGAAATTGACCTAAAGTCAATATATATTCCACCCCCAAAATACCCATACTACCCCTAATTAAGTTGGACTTCCAAAAGTGAAGTCCAACTTGACTTCACTGTGAGGCCCCCTCTCGCCCCATCACCACGCCCCACTTCACGGTCCGTGAAGTGCTCAACCGACCATGGTGGTGGTCGTGGAGTGGTAAGGCAGTAGCTCCCCCCAAGGATCCCCTCTCCATTTCTCCCACCAAAGAAATAACACGGAGCACTTGATCCCTTCCGTGAAGATGCACCACGGCCCGTCAAGTGGCTCGTGGTTCTCTTAGACAGTAGATCACCATCACTCACCAACTCACCTCCTTTTTAGTAAAGGCCTTTTCACGGTAGCCCCTTGCACTCCGTCAAGTTCACCACGAGTCGTGGGGTGGCTCGTGGTGTCTTGGACAGTAGTTAGGCTAACTTGGAATCTCACCCCATGACTAAGGCCCCTTCACGAGCTCCCCACCTTGGACATGGTCTTGACCATGAGCTGTGGTCATGCTCGTGAAGAGTGAGCTAGTAGCCTCCCTTCTTGGGCAGCCTTAGCCTCTTGTCATTGGCTTGCCCTTGAAGGTTGGCTTCTCACTTGGCCTAGCATCCTTAAGAACTTTTGTGGAACTTATATCTACCTTAATCATCTCACCAAGATTAAAAAAAAGCCCTTAGACAATTTTTTCAACCCATAAAGACAGCCCACTAGCCCAAGTAGTAAGTTCACTAGACGTCATGGACGTTCCTTGACATTTTAACTCCAAAATTCCTAAATGTTTTATATTAATCATTTTAGGCCTTTAGACAGTGACACAACCTTTAGACACTAATGTAAGGATCTAGAACACATATTAGACTTTCGGAGTGTTACAACTACAATAGCTAGAAGTTCATGGTCTTACCTTGGCAAGTAGGACACCTCTTTTCGGTGTGGGGTAGAAATCAAATTCCATGTTAATAGGTCACATGGTCTCACATGTCAGTTAAAGGTAAATCTGCCACAATAATGAACTTAAGTTACTTCTTGAAGTGTCTCATGAAAGTTTAAATATGTTATTTGCAATGACCATGTTTAACTTATGATTTATGTTTTCTCACTCTTTTAATTCATGTTTTAGTTTGGTCATTGTATTTCATGAAAATGTCCATTTTTAGCATGCTTTATAATGTTTTATGCATGTCTTTCATACTTATTGCATCTTAGTACCAATGCATACTCTTCCCTACATTTATGATCCAAATGTAGGGTCCGACGCTGTAGGTTTGCACTCCAAAGCTAGGGATCTTTATTAGAGATTTGAAGATTGGTGAGTCCTCATGTTCCCAGGACCGAACTTTTATTCATTTCGTCCTTACTTTTCAGTTTTGGAGCTGATGTACGGGTTACGTCCAAAGCATTTCTTATGTAATAGATGGATTTGAGACATTGTTAATTTTCCATTTCGTCTTATCAAACTCTGTGATTTGATTTACTCTTTCAAATCTCTTATAATTCTTATTTCCGTGTATGAAGAGTGCTCAGTGGATTGTATGAGGCTTTTTGGGGTCTTATACCCCATGTTACACCTAAGGTCTACCTTGGATCGTGATAATATGGGAACCTCAAGTCATAGATTGTGAACCAGTCGAAATTAATGATCAATATATCCACTCAGATGTGAGAATCAAATATCTGAATTTCAAGTTTTTCTTTTATGTAGTATATGGTTTGCATACCATTGAGGATATAAGGAGACTATGGAGAAAGCTGGGGAATATTGATCTGGGACATCATGAGACATGGGTTTCCATGAGAGATTATAAGGTTATCCATAGAGTTGAGGATAAGATCGTTGGTTCCAAAACCTATGAAGCTAAAACTAAGTACTTTGACTCTTTTTTCATGAGATACACGCATGACACTTCTGAGGGTAAATGGTAGGTTTGATTGGGCACTAGTGAAAGCTAGATGGCTACTATTTATTCAACCATTGGAAGTAGAGATAATGGACCCAGAATGCTCAGATCACTCACCTCTATGTGTTACTTGACACAGCATGAAGATAGAAGACATAATCCATTAAAGTTTTTAAATCATCTAGTGAAGCATGAGAAGTTCCAGAGCAAAGTACAAAGGATCTGGAAACAAAGACATAACACTGGTACAATGTATGGGTTGTTACTTAAACTTAAGAGCGTGAAACAAGCTCTGAAAGAATTGAATACCTTCGAATATCATGGAGTGGGAAAGATAAATGGACATGTCCTAAATAGAAGTCAACAAGCTTAATTGATTGAGTCGTTGACCAGGAAAGAAATAGTAATGGCAATATTACAAGGCATATTTTTTAAAAGGACTTCCGCAAGCATGGGAGAAGAAATCACAGATTCTTTCTTGCATTTCTTTTCAACATGTATAAAGTGTAAATCCATTGATTCACCTTGTAACTTTGATTCTTAAAGTAATACATTCTTCCAAAATATCTGAGTATAGACAAATGGATATATATATGTATAATCGACAGTGGACACATACATTCTATCATCTATAGTTATCCATGTGGCTCTTGACACATATAGTATAGCATAACAAAAGGGACAAGGCATAAGTATCCCCTATAGTATGACCAAAATCTCTGAAGACATATTTTAACTAAATTAAGGTTCTATTACTCCACTCGAACTCATTTTTATTGTAATTTTGTACACTTCGTGGTGGCACACTGCATGACTCCACATAGTTGAGGTGTGTGTGAGATATTTGGATACCACGTAAGCTAAAAAGTATGCAAAATTATTTTAAAATGGATCGAAAGGATAATAAGACCTTAGTTTAATTAATGTGTCTTTAAAATTTTGTCATAATCTATGGGATAGTTATATCATATTTCTAAAAGAAAAAATTCTACATCCTCTAATAGCAACATAATAAATTCTTTCACAAAATTAGATTCATGTGCCGACAGGGAATACCCAAAGCAACAGCAACCCGTGAAGGCAGTTTTAAAAATAATAATCTAGAAGAAAGGAAACTTTTGAGTTTTCCCATCACATGTTTTCTAAATATAGTTTAAAATTACTTTCTATATAATTTATCATCAATGACAAATAACTAAGTGCCTCAATTGCAAGATTGTATGTTAACACACTTAAAATAATAAATATAAATATTTTATTTTATGTCAAAAAATCTAGGTATTAATATAAAGCTTGATGTTCAGCCAGCTGATGTGGCATACCCCAATGATCAGGAGGCCTATTTATTTATTTTCTCAGATTTCGGAGGATTCTTTTTCCTTTTTTTGTTCAGCCTGCTAATATGGCATACCTCAATGATGCGTATTTATTTATTTTCTCACATTTTGGAGGATTCTTTTTCCTTTTTTCAGATATAAAATGATTTTAATTAGATATTGTTTAATTTCCTCAATTTAAGGCTATAATAATTAATGAATTTTAATTAATTAAATCTTAATAAAGAGAACTATTAGTAGCTCTTAACCATTTCCTTAAATAATGGGTTTTAATCATTTCAATTTTGAGAAAGAGAACGTTTAAAATTCTAATTTTTAATTTTGATTAATAGCTCTTAACCGTTTCTTTAAATTGCGCTTACAATAATTGGTGACAATGTTTACAATTTTTAATTATGAATTAATGCTTTTCAACCTTCAAAATATTAAAGTCCTATAAATTTGCATTTTACTATTTGATTTTCCATTAATATTTTCATTCTCTTTATAATTTTTTTTAGATTTGATTTGATGATTTGCTAATACTATTTTAATAGTTAATGGAAAAGATGTCTAATTTATTATCGTAATTTTCCATTAATCTTTTCATTCTCTTTATAAATTTATTTGGATTTGATTTGATGATAATATTTTAATAGTTAATGAAAAAGATGCCTAACTTTATATCTGTCTAATTTGGCAGGAAGTTCAAAAGGATTTGACAAGATCTTTCCTATGGAAATTATATCAATTATAATGGAATGTTGTGAAGGTGACACCAACATCAACTTTGGTTATCATGCAAATTTACATATGTTCTTATAATTTATATATTTTTCGGTTTTGTACACTGTATTTGGCGTCCACATTGCAGTCTTATTGTATATGAATTCACAACAAACAAGGCTCCATATGGAAGGAGCACTTCCTACTTAGGATTTTTTTCGTATCAATATTTCACAAGATATTGAATTAAGAGAGTAACAGTCTCTTCCAATACACCTCATCTTTTCATGTTTGTTTAGAAGGCTTTGCCACTGTGTGAATGTAACATATTAGTTTTATCGTGAAACATATGTTGATTTATTATGTAGATTGTTTTTCCCCTTTACAAAATCCATAATATTTTAGTATTGTAAAAGTAGCTGAGTACTAAATTGTTGATATTGTAATGTCCGTCGTTTTTAAAAATGGTATTCAAACATTTCCATTACCTTTACAACCTTGAGTAGTCATTAACATACAAAATAAACTGTGACCTCCTTATATGTCCCATCTCTTCCCTTTTTCTTATGTTTTTTTTTGTTCAATTTTTCTATTTAATATGTAAACTTTTGACATTTCTTTTCTAAAAATATTGATTATCGTGTAAATATATTTGAATGGGTTCTAATTTCTCAATTTGTTACCATTTCTCTCTATTTCGTCAAGTAATAGTTATATGTCTAATTTAAATTTTAAAGATAAATATTATAATCATAATTAAAGGTAAAAGCCTTTTCAAATTTGATAAGAAAAATATTTCTTACAAAATTTAGAAACGCATTAATATCATCTTACATT
>NC_028646.1:49613120-49635260 GCF_001406875.1 Solanum pennellii | reverse complement strand
TATATATATACATATATATATATATATATATATATATATATATATCTATATATATATACATATATATATATATGGCTACTATTCATATTTATCTTTTTAAATTATTTTTTTCGACATACTCTTATTTAAAAATTAAAAAAAATACTCTAATGGCACCGTACCATTGACTATTTAATTTAATAATAAACAACTGAAATGACATTTTACATTAATGAAAAAGAGAAGAATGAAAAAAATTAAAAATGATGATTAATTTTAGAATATGGAGGGATGGAAATTGAACAAGGCAATTATCAATTGTAATAATTTCATCAAACGTCTCTCACAATTCATACCAACAAATAAATACGAAAAAAAGAGATTTTAGAAAAGAAAAAAACTGGATTGTAGCTCATATCTATAAATTACCATATATTTTTCATTACTTATTATTTTATGTTATTTCAATATTTCAAAGTAAAATTAATTAAATTAATGATAAAAGTTGTCCAACAGAAAAAAAATTGACATTTAGGATATTGAAAGAACTATAGAAAGTTTCTTTTTTTGTTAAATTTGATTTCTTTCTAAAAAATTGGTATAATATTAATTATCAATCTTACATTTTCTTTTTTCTTTTCTTGTTTATTTGATTGTTTTCTTCATTTTAATTTTTTTTATTTCAATAAAAGAAGATAATGAAAAGGTCTAAAGAAAAATGAATATTCACATTTGTGTGATTTGTTAACAAGTAGTCACAATTTACCATATGAAGATTGTATTTTACCTATTTTATAATTAATCCTCAATTTTCAGAAATAGCAGTAACGTATTTGGGAGTCCGGAGCCAAAGGGTGAAAAATGTTAACAAAAATTTCAAAGCGATATATAAAATTTTTTTAAAAAACAAAACGAAAAAATCGCTTACGAAGTAGCGATTTTGCCCGCATAGCAGCGATTTGTTCATTGCTTTTTTAAAAAAAAATTCAACAAATTGCTTCCAAGGATCAACTTTTTTAATAAATCGCTGCAAAGGCAGCGATTTTACGTTAATTTTTTTAAAATTCTTTTAAATTTTTAAAGTAAATCGCTGTTAAGGCAGTGATTTACGAATTTTATTTTAGTTTTAAGTAAATCGCTGCCAGTACAACGATTTACGATATTTTTTTAACAAATTACAAGTCTTAATTATATTTTATCCTTTTATGGGCCCACATATGCTTATCGTTAGCTATGATAACGAAGTTAGTAATGAATAATTGTTAAGCATGTTGGGCTACTTTTATGTCTTTCTCAGTTTGCTAATCCTATATATAACTAACCAATTCCTCCACTTTCTTTATTCCACTAAGCCTTTCTTATCAACTTTTATATTTTTACAAGTACTAAAGCATAAATCAAAATGATCAAGTTGAGCTGCAAAAAGTTCTTCAGCCGTAAATCGCTGCACTGATAGCGATTTACTTAAAAATTTAAAATAAAAAATAAAATAATGTGTAAATCACTGCACAGGCAGCGATTTACTTAAAAATAAAAAAAATCAGTAAATCATTGTACTAGCAGCGATTTACTTACAAATTTAAAAAAATAATTCGTAAACCGCTGCCTTGGTAGCGATTTACTTAAAAAATTAAAAATAATTAATGTGCCTTTTCAGTGATTTATTAAAAAAGTAATTTAAAAAATTGATTTACAAATTTTTAACGTGAACGGTAAAATCGCTTACAAAGGTAGCGATTTGTTGTAAAAGTTTTCTTAAAAAAACAAATTGTACAAATCGTTGCTATAACAGCGATTTTGCTTAACTCCGGCGGATCAAATCGATACGTTGTAAACTATTTGGCCGTCTTGGTTTAAAAAAATTTTATGTACCATTTTGAAAATTTTATTAATGTTTTTCACCCATTAGGTTATGGACTCACGTATTTGGTATTACTTCTAATCTAATAAATTAGTCTATTACCTTTTAACATTACACATTAATGAAATAGCACATCCTTTTATATTCCATTTTAATGGAAAATAAAAGAATGATTACATGCTCCTTTACATTCACCATTTTCTTTGATTTAAATATTAAAATATAATGAATTTGCATTATGTTCGAGTACGGTCATGGCTCAATACAAGATAAACATAGATGAATTGAACATGAATTTTATTTGTTTGAGTTTAGACAGTTAGAGGTTGGACATGAGTAAAGATTGGATGATGAATTATATTTCCTCTATCCCTATTTAGTTGTCCACTTTACAAGTGACACACATATTAAGGCACCAATGATTATAATTAGGTTAGTTACAATTTTACCTTTTAACTTAAAAGATTATGCAACTCCCTAAGTTTAATAAATGTATTTTCTGATTTCAAAAAAGTATATTTACAACTTAATAGTACTATAAATTTTCTACAATCAAATAAGGGCATATTAGGAAAAATATTGTTGGCATTTCTTGATTTTTTAAAATGGACAAGTAAATAGGGACAGATATAAAAGGAAATATGTACAAGTAAATAGGGACAGAAGGAGTATATTTTTTAAAATGAGTAATTTCATTTGATTTACGGTTTTCGATCAAATTGAAGAGTACATATCGCAAGTTTATAGATAATGGTCGATATGAATGACTGGATAATATACTTGAAGGTAAAACCAACCATTAAACAAAATTGAGCGATTTTTTTTCCTTTCTCCCTACAATAAAATTAAGAAATAATGATAAAATCAAACAATATGATATAATTGAGATATAACTAATCGGAAAGAAAAATAATTCTAACACACATTTTTAATACTCGCACGAAGCACGGCTATGTTCCCTATTATAGTATATAACTAAAAGAATATAAGTAACTTCATTAATTTATTAAAATTTATATTTAAGGTTCTTAGAAAATATTATTGAAACAGGGTTTAACCAAAGGGTGAGATGATCGATCAATTTGTTGATGGAGTAAACAGACAAGGTGGGTCCATTATTTAGCCCTTTCCACAATACTTTATTTTTGAAAAAGAAAAATTTGGATTAAACGGACTAGGTGAGTCAATTATTAGCATGAGAGAAGGAGAGGAAATAAAGTGTACTTGTTTCTTCCTCGAAAATAAGGATATAGAAAATATCACGACTTTTTAGTCACTTGAAAATATAAAACATTACCTTATTATTTTGACTAGTGTAGCAACATTTGCCTAACTGTGGTTGTTTTTGCATCTTTATTTTTCTTTGTTTTGACAAATCCCCTTTGTCACTTCACTCTCCTTCCATTTTGATAGCTTCAATCCCAATGATGATAATATCACATATGAAGCAGATGCTTATTCAAAAAACAATGTAATTCAGCTCACCGAAAATGATTCAGAGTTAAGCATAAGCCGAGCTACATACTCTAAAACACTCTATCTTTGGGACAAAGCCTCTGGAAATATCACAGATTTCTCAACGCGTTTCTCCTTTAGAATCAATTCTCAGGGCAGAAAATTATATGCTGATGGTCTAACCATTTTCCTCTCCCCTACAAGTTCAGTAATTCCTGATAAACACTTTTTTGCAGGAGAGGGACTTGGCCTTGCAAGTGTTGATCAACAATATTCATCGAAAAATCACCATTTTGTTGTTGTCGAATTTGACATCTTTTGGAACTCTTATGATCCACGGGGTGATCATGTGGGTATCGATATCAACTCCATGCAATCTGTTGCTAATGTGACCTTTTTTAGTGGCACTCCCGATGGTACGAGAACTGATGCGTGGATTACTTATAATTCAATCTATAAAAATCTTAGTGTTGTTTTTACTGGTTTCCAACCACAAGGGAATATCATAGTCACTATCCTGCAGAACCTGTCTTACAATCTTTATCTGAAGGCATATTTGCCAGAGTGGGTCACTTTTGGCTTCTCAGGTGCAACAAGAACCTTCTCTGCAATGCATACCATATATTCTTGGAATTTTACTTCTTCTTTAAACTATAATCACAACATAACTGATTTAGATATACCCCTACCAAGCCCTTTGCCAAAGTATACTTGAAGCAAAATTAAGTCAAGACTAGTGATTGGATTGTTTTCTGTTGGTTGTCTTTCAATAGCAGTATCTGTTTTGATATTGTTTGCATTTTGGAGAAAGAGAAAGGCCAGCGAAGGTGAAGAGGATGATATTATTGATGGTTCCATGAACAATAAATTTGAAAGAAGTTCTTGCTAAAATTGTATAACATCAGCCTTGGTTTTTAATTTGGCCCAGTCTGTGCTACAACTATTTTTTAGCTTTAAGTTGTTAGGTTGATATTTCTTGAGTACCTGATAGTTTTCTTATTTATGTGTTGCAGAGAGTTTTTGTAAGTATTGATAAGACCATTAACCGATGTAATAAAATATATCTATCATTTTCCTGCACACTACTTATCTGACTCTTTCGCTACAATACTTTGTATTGAACTTATTATTTTGTCAGCTCTTCATTTGGTATCAGTGAGAGATTGTTCTGTGAAAATCACTTACTATTGTTTTTCTTTCTATTGAGATTTTTGATGTCGATGATATGACGGACCTACAAGCTGTCGGCGGAATGAAAAATCTTAACAACAGCAACTATAGTACATGCTCAACTTGTATATTTCTTATATGCAAGGGCAAGAATAATTGTGGGAGGTTGTCAATGGCAGTGAGGTGACACAACTATAAGTAGAAGATGAAAACACCATGTTGTGGAAGTGGAAAAGCAGGAAAGCAAAGACCGAAGAGGATGTGCTTGAGCATATATAAGATACAACTACCCCAAAACAGGCTTGAGATACATTCACCAAGTTATTTTAATAGAAAAATGGACACGAGCCTCCAACTCTTATAGAGTGAATTACTTTTCATAGCACAACGGAACATGACAATTGCACAATACTTTCATAAGGTAAAGATGTTATGTAGAGATATTTGAAGTTACATCCACAAGCTCCAATTGGAGAGACAAGGATGAAGCGAATATAGAGGCTTCATTGCTTCTATACAAGGATGGAAAATTCAACCTTCACTTGTAGAATTGAAGAATATTATAGTTGGACAGGAATCTTTGGCCAAGCAAATGGGAGAAGATTCACTGATGATGAAGCTTCACTCTATGACAAGTGCATACACTAACCAGTCACTTGATGCAGGAAAGGAACGATATAAAAACAAAGAGCCTATTCCCGAAATGATGGAGTTCAGTATATTGCAGAAATCAAGACTAACTACGGGCAAAATCCAGCTAAGAAGGGAAGCAAAAATTTGTCACATCAAATATTGTTACTTGCAAATAGTCAGAGAGAGACACAAAAGGAAGAGAATCCTAAAAATTAACCGAGAAGGACAATAAGCTTAAGTCAAGGGACAAATTACAGAAGCAAACACGTCTAACATTCTAGGATCGTCTTTAGGAGAAATCAAATCAAGAAAAAGAAGATCAGCCAAGCAAGGAAAGAATTGACTTGTCTTGCACATATCTAATACGAGGAAATAAAGTATATTCGTTGTTTCCTCGAAAATAAGAATATAGAAAATAGAAGGACCTTTTTGCCGCTTGAAAATATAAAAAACATTACTTCATTATTTTTACTACTGTAGCAACATACATTTGTTTATGTATGGCAGTTTTTACATCTTTATCATACTTTGTTTTGATAATCCCCTTTGTCACTTCACCCTCCTTCAATTTTGATAATTTTAATCCCAATAATCAGAACATAACATATGAAGCAGATGCTTATTCAGAAAACGGTGTAATTAAACTCACCAAAAATGGTGTAAACCTCAGCATAGGTAGTGCTACATATTCTAGAACACTCAATCTTTATGATAACACCTCTGAAAATGTCACAGATTTCTCAATGCATTTCTCCTTTGGAATCAATTCACAGGGAAAAAATAACTATGTTGATGGTCTTACCGTTTTCCTCGCCCCTGAAGGTTCAGTAATTCCTGGTAAACTCTATGCCGCAGTAGAGGGACTTGGCCTTGCAAGTTCTAATCAACAATGTTCATGGAGAAATCACCATTTTGTTGTTGTTGAGTTTTATATCTATACCAACTATTATTATCCACGGGGTGATCATGTAGGTATCAATGTCAACTCCATGCAATCCTAAGCTACTGTGAACTGGTTTAGTAGCATTCCCAATGATACATAAACTAATGCCTCGATTACTTATAATTCAATCGGAAAAAATCTTAGTGTTGTCTTCACTGATTTTCAAAAACAAGGGAATACTACAATCACGGTCCTGCAAAACCTATCTTACAATATTCATCTGAGGGAATATTTGCCAGAATGGGTTACTTTTGTCTTCTCAGGTGCAACAGGAAACTTCACTCCAATACATACCATATATTGTTGGAATTTGAATTCTTCATTCAAATATAATGACAACATAAAACATCCAGATGTACCCCTACCAAGACCTGTGCCAAAGGATACTTCAAGTAAAAATAAGTCAAGATTAGTGATTAGATTGATTTCTATTGGTTGTGTTTCGATAGCTGTATCTGTTTTTATATTATTTACATTTTGGAGAAAGAGGAAGGTAAGAGAAGATGAATATATTATTGATGGTTCCATGACTAATGAATTTTAAAGAAGCACATGACCAAAAAATTCTTCTACCGTGAATTCGTTTGATGTACAAATAACTTTTCGCGGGAAGAGATGCTTAGCCAATTTTTGCTGGGGCTTCTAGGGAGGAGTTGCGGATGCAAACCACGGACACCAGCACAGACCGTGGGTCACTTACGGTTCTTGGGTGGTGACCGTGAGTCACACCTGCAACATCTCAAAATCTGCACTAAGGTATGTTTTTGGATACAGAATGTTACATTAGTAGAGGACAAGTTTCAAGTAGCAATCTCTATACCCCATACCTACATGTTGCATAGGATGATTGTCTTAGATAGACATTATCTAGTGGATCCACAATAGCTAGAAGTTCATGGTTTTACCTTTGAAAGTAGGACACCTCTTTTCCGTGTGGGATAGACACTAAAAGTAGGACACCTCTTTTTAGTGTGGGATGGACACTGATTTTATGTTTATAGCTCACATGGTCTGACATTTCAGTTAAAAGTAAATCTCCCACAATAATGAACTAAGGATACTTCTTGAAGTGTCTTATGAATGTTTAAATATGTTAGTTGCAATGGTCGTGTTTACCTTATGATTTATGTTTTCTCACTCTTTTAATTCATGTTTTACTTTGGTCATTACGTTTCATTAAAATGTTCGTTTTTAGCATGCTTTCAAATGTTTTATGCATGTATTTCATACTTATAGCAGATTTGTACTAAAGCATACTCTTTCCCACATTTATGATCCAAATGTAGGGTCTGATGATCCAGGTTCACACTCCCACGACAAGGGATCCGTATTAGAGATTTGAAGATTGGTGAGTCCTCATGTTCCGAGGACAAAACTTTCATTCATTTTGTCTATAATATTCATCTTTGGACTTGATGTACGGGCTGTTGGGAAAAAATACTACAATATTGATATTAGATTGGAGTTATAAATTAATAAATAACTTATCACAAACACTATGTCATGGCAAGACACTTCCTTGAAAGCGATTTCGGCCCGAATCCGGTGCAAATCATAGTAGCTGGTTGCTCCCCAAGGTTCCGCAGTTACTCTCAAACACGTGCCCTCATGGCTGAATGTTTAGAGATTTCCCAAAACCAATTGCCCAACAATATTATAAGAATAAGCTTAAGAAAAGAAAGGAGGAACAACTTTTTCTCTTCTTTTTCTTTTTTGGTTTTTGTTGTTTTTTTCCTTATGCTCACAAAATGGCATGCTTATATAGATATTTCAAGAGGAGGAGTTTCAAATAGAAGAGTTATTCTTTTTATTTGGAAAAACGGTTTGTCAAGATTAATGGTATTAAAGTTCATTACTTCACTGATACAGAAACCTCTTGTTTGTCTTTTGGAACGGATATGTTTTCTCTTTTGAAACGTATTGTTGTTATATCGTTGCATTAGACTTAATGAACATAGTTAGGATTAACTCAATTATAGTATTAACTCAACAATCCCACACCAATGCAAAGATAAAGAATAACAGTTGACTTTTGGACAAAAGGAAGGAACGTGTACTAAAGTGTCAATTTCTTTAAATTTGAATTGACACGTAACGATATGAGGCAACAACTTAGTATACACAAAGTGAAGTACTCTTGAACTGAGTATATATAAATTGATACCCCATATTACATACTATGTCCTTAAATTTTAAGCAACCTCCGCGATAAGAACAAAGTGCTTTTATGGTCATGCATACACACCTTGAGTCTTATGAGTGCTCTAGAAAGACGACCCAAGTTTTTCATAAAAGGTGACAACACCTTTACACTCACGTAGGTTATTCCATCAAGTCTATATCAAATAGACCACCTTATGGCTATAGAATCATCAAGAGCAAGATAATCTCAACCTTATAAAACATTATCTCACGCTATATGGATAGAAAATGTGGTGTATATTGAGGCCTAACAGGTCCACCACATTACCTCAATCAATGGTATTTAGCCCCATCCCCCTCGACGTTTCAAGGATTATTTTCCTTGTCAAGCACTTGGTTATAGGATCCACTAAATTTCTTTTGGACCTTACATATTATAAGGAAATAACAAACAACTTCAACAATTGTTTAACTACCCCATGTCTTATACGAATATGTCTATTTTTTTAATTGTACACACTATTTTTGGCAATTCCAATTGCTACTTGTGAGTCATAGTGAAGAGATCCTTGTGATGCTTGTCTTCCCTACAATAGCATATCCGCCAATAGATTTCTCAGCTACTCAGCTTCTCTCCCTGCCAACTCGAGAGCAATGAATTCAGCTTCCATGGTAGAATGTTCTATTCAAGTCTGTTTGGAAAACTTCCACGAAATAGAACCTTGAGGCACCTATGTCTAGCACCCAGTAAGTTTTATTTGCCACCTGATTTGCCTCAACGACTATAGAAGCAATCACTTCATTACCCTCAGCAAGATTGGCTTGGACATCACTTTGTCCTTCCTACTTTGAGTCCTTACCTTTTCTTTTGGCAGCCATGTGACCAACTTTTCCACAAACAAAACAAGGGCCCTTAAATTTTGAATTTAACTCTCCGACTTGTTGAATTGATTTTCTTTCATCATATGATCTTTTTTCGAGACTTTCTTCTGTTTGCCTTTGAACATGTCTTTCATAAAAGTGCCAGAAGATTCAACAAGATTTGCTTTAGAAGAATTAAGAGAAAGTTCTTCCATCTTATCTTTGAGACGGTTCACCTCTTCAGTCCTCATGTGACTAATTAGTTCTTGTAGAATTAAATTTTTTTTCTTATATTTAAATTGATTTGTATTATCATTCCAAGATGGTGGGAATTTTTCAAACAGAATATTAACCTGAAATGTCTCACACATCTTCATGTCCTCATTGAGAACATCAGCAGTCAAGTTCCTATAATCATGAACTTGTTCCATTATTGGCTTATTATCAACCATTTGGAATTTAATCCATTGTGCGACGATATATTTTTTCTTTCCTGCATCATCAACACCATATTTCTTTTCTAAACTATCCCATATTTCTTTAGCAAATTTATAGGTAACAAATAAATCAAATAAAGAATTTTGTCATGTGATTTAGCAAATGCCTCTCACAGTTCTATTATCCTTTTCAAACTTCTTATTAACAACATCATCAAAAACCATAACATTACTAGAATAAGTAGTGGTGTTAGAACCATTCATATAATGTTCTTTAAATAAAACATAATCAACTTCTAATTGTTCAAAGAAAATTAAAATTTGTGACCATCGTTTAAAATTATTTTTATCCAAAGGCTCAAATTTTGACGAATAAGAAAAAGTTTTGTCCAATGAAATAGTCATTTATCAATTTTGTGTGTTAGTAAAATCTCTTTCAAATTTTTGGAATACTACAATGTTGATATCAGATTGGAATCATAAAGTAATAAATAACTTATCACAAATATTATGTCATGGCAAGCCACTGCCTTGCAAGCGATTTCCGCCCGACTCCTGTTCAAATTGTAGTACCCTAAGGTTCAACATTTACTCTCAAACACGTGCGCTCGCGGCTTAAAGTTTGGAGACTGCCCAAGCTAATTGCCCAAAAATATTCTAATAATAAGCTTAAGACTAGGAAGGAGGAACACCTTTTTCTCTAAATTTTGTTTTTTGGTTTTTGTTGATTTTTTCTTATGCTCACAAAATGTAATGCTTATATAGATATTTCAAAAGGAGGAGTTTCAAATAGATAATTTATTTATTTTTTTCATTTAGAGAAAGTAACATTAAGGGTCATTACTTCACTTTTACAGAAACCCCATGTTTGTCTTTTGGAACGGATATGTTTACTCTTTGAAACATATTATTGTTATATCTTTGCATTAGACTTAATTAAAGTAGTTAGGATTAATTCAACTATAGTATTAACTCAGCACTGGCTAGGTCCAAAGAACTTCTTATTTACTAGATGGCTTTGTGACTTTGTTAATTTTCCATTTCGTTTTATGAAACTCTGTGATTTGATTTAATCTTTTAAACCTCTTAAAAATTTTATTTTCGTGTATGAATAATGTTCAAGGGATTGTATGGGGCCTTTCTGGGTCTTATACGCCATGTTACGCCTAGGTTCTACCTTGGGTCATGACAATATAGGACCCTCAAGTCACGGATTGTGAACTAGTTGAAATTGATGAACAATATATCACTCGTATGTGAGAATCAAATCTCTGAATTTCATGTTTTTGTTTTATGTAATATATGGTTTGCATAACATTGAGGATAGAAGGAGACTATGGAGAAGATGAGAAATATTGATCTAGGACATCATGGGTATGGTTGTCTATGAGAGATTATAAGGTTTTCCATAAAGTTGAGGATAAAATGGTTTGTTCTATTGCCTATGAAGCTAAGACTAAGGGCATCAAATCTTTTTTGATAGATACATGCATGACAATTCTAAGGGTAAATGGTAGGGATTTTACCAAATATAGTAGGTTTGGTTGCGCACTAGTGAATATTAGATGGCTTCTATTTATGCAACCATTGGAAGTACAGGTAATGAACCCAGAATGCTCAGATCACTCACATCTGTGTGTTACTTTGAAAATGGATGAAGATATAAGACATAAGCCTTTAATGTTTTTAAATCATATAGTGAAGCATGAAAAATTCCAGAGGATAGTACAAAGAATTTGGCAACAAAGGCATAGCACTTGTACAATGTATGAGGTGTGGTAGAAACTAAAGAGTGTGAAACAAGCTCTGAAAGAATTGAATACCTTTGAATATCATGGAGTGGGAAAGTGTAAGAATGTACAAACAATATTTAGATGAATTGCAAATTATTATGAGGAAGAATAGATTATCATTAAGGAATTGAAAAAAGGTTAAGGATAATTTAGAAAAATGGCTAAATATTGAAGAAAGTATAGTAAAACAAAAGTCAAAAGTGCAATGACTACATGCTAGTTTGTAGAGTGGACTAGCCTAGAATAAGATCACAAGCTTAACTACTTCTACTGAGAGGATTGAAAACAATAACACCTATATTGTGGAAGAGATAATATTGTCAAGGACTTGGAGTATTTGCTACAGTTTCGTGCAGCCCTCGACAACTTACTCACTAATCTTTCAAGGTCTTGTAAGCTCAAGGAAAACTATAAGACTTGGAACACTAAGAGAATGCTTGAAAAGGACTTAGAGAGAACAAAAGAGAGCTTTTGAAGAAGGCTTTGTAATATGTTTGGAGAATGCGTTACAACTTTCTTGGTGCCTTTGCAAATGAGGGGCACTTCTATTCATACTACTTCCTAAGGAATAAAATTCAATTAATATTAACTTATCAAGTTCCTAGGATATTTCAACTTTGGTCCCTTTTCTATAGAATTCTACAATGCTTTGGGACCTCCCCTAGCCTTCTTGAGACTTCCAAAAGGTTCTAGAGTCTTCCGCACAACTCTAGAATGTTGTTCCCCTATTTGGACGCGGAATCAGGATGGAATTTTGGAGGGACGTCACATTCTCCCCTACATAATGATGCAACGACCGCGGCACATTGTTGCGAAAAATCCTGGACTTTTTACATGAATTGCCACAACTTCATATTTCTCCCATGTGGCCTCCTCTGGTGTTTGTCCCTTCCAATGCACCAGGAACATGGCGCAAGCTTGTTGATCTTGCTTCTTTTTGTCTTGATAATCTATGATCGCCTTAATCTCCCGGTCATACAAGGCGGTGACTGTAATGGGTGCTCATTATGATCGGTTCCGGCTAGAATCCTCCTTGTCCTCATGGTACGGCTTGAGGATGCTTGCATGAAACACCGGATGGATCTTGAAGTATGGAGGTAACTCCTACTTCTACGAGATCTTTCCCACCTTGGCAACGATCTTGAAAGGACCCTCTTGTTTGCGCACTAAGTTTTGATGGACGCCTATTAGTGCCTTGGATTGTATTGGGTTGAATTTCACCAAGACCATGTCGCTTTCTTTATTGTCCGTGGGATGATGCTTGCGGTCGGCGAACTTCTTCATCCTTTTGGTTGCCTTGTAGGAATTGGCAGTGTGAAGCTGCTCCCGCCATCCCTTGGCAAGATGGTAGGTAACCAAACTCTTACCCTCAAATATAGCCAAAAAACGAATGCAGAGTTTGGGGTTATTGGCCTGTCGCCAACTCAAATGTGCGCCCGGTGGACTTACTCCTCTGGAGATTATAGGAAAATTGCGCCATGTATAGGAGTCTGGCCCAATACTTCTGATGCTCACTAACATAGTGCCTTAGATATCACTCCAATAGGGCATCGACGTATTCCGTCTGGCCGTCGATCTGCGGGTGGAAACATGTGGAGAAGTGAAGCTCCGTGCCAAGTATCTCAAACAACTCTCTCCAAAAGTTCCCGATAAAGCGGGGGTCTCGATCGCTAATGATATGTCTCGGCAGCCCACAATATTTCACCACGTTCTTGAAGAATAATCGAGCAGCCTTTTTTGCGATGCAACCAGCTGTGACGAGCATGAAGGTAGCATACTTTGAAAACCTATCCACCACGACCATGATCGTACCAAACAAGTCAGACTTCGGCAAGGAAGTGATGAAGCCCATAGTCACACTCTCCCATGGGCACTCTGCAACGGGTAATGGCTCTAGTAACCCCCTCGGTTGCCTTTGTTCAAATTTGTCTTGTTGGCACAGAAGAAAAGGTTGCACATGTGTGGCCTGAAGTAAATAGCCTCAATCAACGCCCTCGTATGTTGCTGCTCCAGATGCCCAGCCCACGGTGTATCTTGGCTTTCCTTAATGATGTGCCACCTGATAGACCCAAACTTAGGCATATAGACCCTTCGACCAATAGTGAGAAAAAGACCATATTTTACTAAAAAAAACATCTGGTTTTGCCTTGGGCAGCCAATTCCATCATCTTCTTGGCCTCTGGATCGTGTTGCATGCCATCCTTGATTGCATCTTGAATGTCACAATGACATGTAGTTATGGCAGCATGCTCAGCCTTCCTACATAGTGTGTCGGCCACGACGTTGCCTCTTCCTTGCTTGTAATCCAAGACGTAGTCAAACTCGGCTAGAAAGTATTTCCATCTAGCTTGCTTCGGTTGATCTTATTTTTTGATTGGAAGTAGCTAGTGGTCACATTGTCGGTCTTACCCACGAACTTGGAGCCCGGTAAGTAGTGTCTCCATGTGCGTAGGTAATGTACAATGACCGTCATGTCTTTCTCCTGCAACGTGTAACGCTGTTCGGTCTCGTTTAGATTGCGACTTTCGAATGCTATTGGGTGTCTATATTTCATTAAGACTCCCCCGATGGTAAAGTCTATTGCATCTGTATGTACTTCGAAGATCTTGGAATGTGGGGAAGCGTCAAGACCGATTCTTTCGTCAGTGCATTCTTAAGACCTTCGAACGTTCATTGGCAATCCTCAATCCAAACCGATGACTTACTCTTCTTTAACACCTCAGTCAGTGGAGCGGCTTTAGCGGAGTAGCCACTGATTAACTTATGATAGTATTTCTCAAGTCCAAGGAAGTATCATAGCTCGGTCACCTTCGTGGGCGCCTCCCACTCCTGGATCGCCCGAATATTTTCTTCGTCCATCCGTAGTTTACCCTGGCTGATAACATAGACTAAGAAGTGTACCTCGTGGTGGGGGAACTCGAACCTCTCTTACTTGACATAGAGGTGTTTCTCTCGTATGACTTAGAAGACTTTCCTCAAGTTCTTCACGTGCTCCTCCAATGTGCTGCTATAGATGACTATGTCATCCAAGTACACAACAATGAACTAGTCCAAGTATGGATTAAATATCTTGTTCATCAGCGTGCAAAAGGTGGAAGGTGCGTTGGTTAAGCCGAATGGCATCACAAACCACTCATATGCTCCATATCTGGTCACGTATGCTGTCTTTGGCTCATCCCCCTCCGCGATGCGCACTTGGTAGTAGCCTTTCCGGAGATCTATCTTGGTGAAGTATTTGACCTAGACAAATCTATCAAACAAGTCTGTAATTAGTGGAATATGATATATTTTCTTTATTGTTACCTTATTAAGCGCCCGATAGTCAATGCATAAGCGCAACAACCCTTCTTTCTTCTTCTGAAACAGCACTTCCGTGCCATAAGGTGCCTTGGATGGACGGGTGACTGGCCTCGAGGAGCTCCTTTAACTGCTTCCTTATATACTCTTACTCGAGTGGATCCATACAGTAAGGTTCATGTGTGTTTGGATTGGCTCCGACCTCCAACTTTATTCTATGATCTACCTCGCGCCCCGGAGGTAGAGTCTGCGGCAGGTCGTCCGGCATCACGTCCTTTTTTTCTTCAAGTACATTCTCTATGATCGGTGGCAAGGACTCCATAGTACCATTGTCTTCTTCTGAACTCGCAATGGAAGCTAGAAACGTAGGTTCTCCTTTCTTTAGGCCCTTCACAATCTGCATGGCCGTTAAGTAGGCATGTCCTTCTTTTTTCGGCACCTTGACTAGAGGTACCATGCATGACCCTTCCCGCTCTATGACCATGAACATTGGAGGTAGGGGTCGATCATTGTGTGGCAGCGATGGAAGAACTCTTGCTGGAGAATGATATCAAATATATCTACAGGAGTGATGGTAAAGTTAGTCGTTCCTTACAACTTTCTCAACATGATACTTACTCCTTGGCCGACCCCACACACGGGAGTCAGTGGGGCGTTAACAGTCTTGACGCAGGTGTTGCTTGGCGCATAGTTCAGCCTTAACCTCTCTGTGGCCGTCTTATTCATGATTTTTTCTTCGGCCCCAGAGTCTACCATCGCACGAGCTGGTCGTCCATTTATGGAGATGTCTACATACTGCGTGCTGAAGTCTCCCGGCTTCTTTGTCTGGTAGGATATCGCGCTAAATAGTCTCACCATGCCTTATTGTGTCGTGCTCGCGTCCTGCCCTTGCTCTTGTGTATCCTTCTCCTTCCTTACTCATAGGATGGCACCATGGTTCTTCATCTCGGGGCACCTGGCATAGTCGTGTGGTCCACCGCATATGTAGCAACCATCTCCTTTGTTGGTCTGCGCCCGCTTCTCCGTGTAATTCTAGAGAATGAACCGCTTGCTATCCATCTTGTAGGGGTCATGCTACTCGGGGTGTGCCTGGTTCTCCTTCCCTTAGCCACGATGTCCCCCACCTTTGGCATGACTACTTCTTTCAACCTTGCCCTTCACCTTGTCATGCCGTTCATACTTGAAGTCCGTCAAGGACTCGACTTGTGTGATGGCTTAATCTATGGTCTTGACCTGTCGCCTCTCAAACTCTGTCTTGACCGAATTCTGCAGTCAGTCCATGAAGTGGAACAACATGTCCTCGTCTATGAGGTTGGGAATTTGAAGCGTTAGAGTTGTGAACTCTTTCACGTATGCCCGAATGATTCCCGATTGCTTCAATTCTCGGAACTTGCACTTAACCTTATACATGACGTTGTTAGGGAAGAAGACTTTCTTGAATTATTCGTGGAATTCCTCCCACGGGTTGATGGTGCACATCCCCTTTCCAGTCTCAGTCTCTTTGTGCCTCCACCATAGCATAGCCATCTGGGACAGTTACCACACGACAGTGTTAATCTTATTCTCGTCGGTTTTCACCGGACTACACTTGAAGTAATTCTCCAAGTGCCATCGAAATTTTTCCATCTCTTGAGCTTCAGGGACGCCTTTGAATAAGGGTGTCTTGGGAGCCTCGACCCTGGCCTCCCTATCACGGTCGGGTAATGTAGATCCTCCAACCTCCATGCCTTTCTTGAGTGTTTTCACTTCGGCCATCAACATATCGATCATGCTAAACGCGTCCATAATTCGACACTCCAAGGAAGTGATGGCCTCCTTCATCTCGAACTCAGCCCGCTGGTGACCCTCCAGCTCCTTATGGATGTTCTCGGTCTCCTCAAGGATGAAGTTCTCAAGGTTCTTGAACTTGTCGCCGGCCACATTCACGCGCCAACAAAATATCTCCATAGCCTGCCTTGCCACTTCCACCCTTACGACCCATTGTTCTCCAGCTGTGACGTTTATGGCTTCTTCGCCCAATTAATCGTCACTTGATTCGGTAGTCAAGGGCGGATAAGATGTTCGCGCATTGCTAAGTGTGGGATCATGCATCACCTCCTCATTACCGTTTTGATGTGTCTTCCCCTTTTGGTACTTCTTTTCACCATCCATATGGACACTAGTGGTGCTAGCGCCGTTTACGTCTCTTTTGGTAGCCATTCCCTTAGTATCAAACCTGGCTCTAATACCACGTTGTCACGGACTTAGAGTATATGCTAATGTTTCGTGCAGCCCTCGACAACTCACTCACTAATCTTTCAAGTTCTTGTAAGCTCAAGAAGCCCTTTAAGACATCGAAGCTAAGAGAATGCTTGAAAAGGACATAGAGAGAACAAAAGAGAGATTTTGAAAAAGGCTTTGTATTATAATTGGAGAATGTTTTACAACTTGCTTGGTGCCTTTGCAAATGAGAAGCACTTATATTTATACTACTTCCAAGCACTAAAGTGCAATTAATATTTACTTGACAAGTCCCTAAGATATTTACACCTTGGTCCCCTTTCAAGAGAATTCTACAATACTTTGGGACCTTCCTTAGCCTTCTTGAGACTTCCAAAGGTCCTAGACTCCTCCGCACAACTCTAGAACGTTATGCCCTTATCCGGACGCGGAATAAGGCTGGAATTGTGGCAGGACATCACATTAATAAACAACTTTTTGCTGGGAGTTGTGCTACCTAACTACCTGCTCTAAATATTATAATAATGAGAAATGGACATGTCATGAATAAAAGTCAGCAAGCTCAATTGATTGAGCTTGTGACCAAGAAAGAATTCTAGCTAATAGAATGCATTGTGTAATGGATGTCTTGGTAGATAATAATAACCAGCCTTTCTACCAGGTATATTTTACTGGAATTTTAATCTTTCTTATTTGGCGTGAATAAAATATGTCACGAAACCTTCAAAGGGATATATATATAATTGTTAGTGGAGGCATACATTCTATCATCTATAGTTATCCATGTGGCTCTTGAAACGTCTAGTATAGCATAACAAAAGGGACAAGGGACAAGGGACAAGAGACAAGTATACTATGACCAAAATTTCTAAGACACATTTTAACTAAACTAAGGACTCGAACTCATTTTTGTTGTATTTTTGTAAACCTTGTGGTGGCACACTGCATGACTCCACATAGTTGAGACATGTGGAAGATTTTTGGGTACCACGTCAGCCAAAAAGTATACACAATAATTTAAAAAATGGATCGAGAGGGTAATACGACCTTATTAATTAATGTGTCTTTGAAAATTTGTCATAATCTAGGGGGATAGTTGTATCATATCCCTAAAAAAACAAATTCTACATCCTCTAATAGCAACTAACAACATTCTTACTCAAAATTAGATTCTTGTGCCAATAGGGAGTACCAAAGCATCTGCAGTCCTTGAAGGCAGTTTTAAAAATAATAATCTTGAAGAAAGGAGAGTTTGAGTTTTTCGATCACATGTTTTCTCAATGTATTTTAAAATGACTTTCTATATAATTTTTCATCAATGACAAAATAACTAAGTGTCTCAATTTCAAGATTGTAGGTTTACCCACTTAATGCAATAAATATAAATATGTTAGCCACTTGAAAATATAAAACATTACTTTATTATTTTCACTAGTGTAGCAACATACATTTGCCTAACTATGGCTATTTTTGCATCTTTATCATACTTTGATTCGATAATCCCCTTTGTCTCTTAACTCTCCTTCAATTTTGATAGTTTCAATCCCTATGATGAGAATATAACATATGAAGCAGATGCTTATTCAGAAAACAGTGTAATTCAGCTCACCAAAAATAGTTCAGAGTTCATCAAAGGCTGAGCTACATATTCTAAAACAATCTATCTTTGGGACAAGGGCTCTGCGAATGTCAAAGATTTCTCAACGCATTTCTACTTCAGAACCGATTCTCAGGGTAGAAACCAATATGCTGATGGTCTTACCTTTTTCCTCACCCCTGCAGGTTCAGTAATTCACGATAAACACTTTGTTGTAGGAGAGGGACTTGGCCTTGCATGTGTTGATCAACAATATTTATCGAAAAATCACCATTTTGTTGCTGTCGAATTTTACATCTTTACCAACTATTATGATCCACATTGTGATCATGTGGGTATCAATATCAACTCCATGCAATTTGTTGCTAATGTGACATGGTTTAGTGGCTCTCCCAATGGTACGAGAATTGATGCCTCGATTACTTATAATTGAATCTCAAAAAATCTTAGTGTTATCCTTACTGGTTTCAAACCACAAGGGAATATCATATTCACCATCATGCAGAACCTATCTCACAATCTTGATCTGAAGGCATATTTGCCAGAGTGGGTCACTTTTGGATTCTCAGGTGCAACAGGAACCTTCTCTGCAATACATACCGTATATTCTTAGAATTTTACCTCTTCTTTAACCTATAATGGCAACATAACTAATTCAGATACACCCCTACCAAGCCCTATGCTAAATGTAGATGTACCCCTACCAAGGCCTGTGGTAAATCCAGATGTACCCCTAAGCCATGTGCTAAATCCATATGTACCCCTACCAAGCCATGTGCCTGAGGATACTTCAAGAAAAAATGAGTCAAGACTAGTTGTTGGATTGATTTCTGGTTGTTGTGTTTCAATAGCACTATCAATTTTTATATTGTTGTCATTTTCTGAGAAAGAGGAAGGTGAGAGAAGATGAAGATGATTTATGATATTATTGATGGTTCCATGACTAATGAATTTGAAAGAAGCATAGGACCAAAGATGTTTTTGTATAGTGAGTTGGTTAGATGTATAAATAACTTTTTGCGGGAGGAGATGCTTGACCAGGGTGGGTTTGGATATGTTTATAAAGGAAATTTAAAGGGATCCAACTTCTATATTGCTGTTAAGAGGATTTAAAGAGAGTCAAAGCAATAAATAAAAGAGTATGAATCAGAAGTTAGGATTATCAGTCGGTTAAGATATAAACATTTGGTGCAACTCATTGGTTGGTGCCATAAAAAAAGAGAACTGCTACTTCTCTATGAGCTTATGCCTAATGGAGTCTTATATTACCATCTTTTCAAGGGATAAAGACATTCGACATGTCCAATAAGATTCAAGATTGCTCAATGCTTTGCCTCAACATTGTTTTATCTACATGAAGAATGGGAACAACTCCTATACTATGTTGGATTCCAATTTCAATGCCAAACTTGAGGATTTTTTGTTTAGCTAAGCTAGTTGACCATGATAAGGGATCTCAAACAACAGTTTTGGCAGGCACGATTGGTTACATGGCTCCTGCTGTGTCACCACTGGCAAAGCTAGCAAGGAAACAAACATCTATAGTTTTTGTGTTGTCGCGTTAGAAATAGCTTATGGAAGGAAGCCTATTGAACCTACAGTTGAGAAGCATCAAGTAAATATTGTTGATTAGGTTTGGAGACTTTACGGGATGGGAAATCTTAGTGAAGCAGTTTATCTTAGACTCTCATAAGAGTTCAATGAGGAGGTGGAGCACTTACTAATTATTGGTTTATAATGTGCTCATCCAGATAACAATTGAAGGCCTTCTATAAGGCAAGCAATTCAGGTGCTTATTTTGAAGCTCCATTGCCCACACTCCCTCTATCCATGCATGTACCGACATATTGCAGTACGTCAAAATATGACCAACTACTTCATTTGCATCCCCATACCACTCCAATGGTCCTCGGATTTCTGAAGTACACTCTTCAGGGAGTAGAGACCATATTGGTTCTTCAAATAACACAGAAGCTTCAGCAGCATCTTCGCCTTCTGCAACGCTTCTGTACACGTGTTGATATTGTTTTATAAATAAATTGTTTTGCATTCAATCTTTCAATTGCAATGTCCAGCTTTTGGTCTTTGTGTTATTTATTAATTCCATTGTTAAGAAGATGGTTGAATGTGTTGAGTCCATCCCATAAATTTTTGGTCAACTTATGCTATTCAATTGCTACAAGTTTTTGTTAAAAAGGATAGTATTAGAGTTGAAAATAAATGATTCGGTGGTAGGAAATTGGTAAGATTTGCAACCATTTTGACTTTCCTATATTTACTTATGTCATTAGTGACATAGGCATGGTTTTCTCCTTCTCTAATAGAGCATTCTTGCTCATTTGTAGAACACACCAAGTTAGATAGAAAAACCATTTTGAGAGCAAAGTGAGTATTCCATAGACTATAAGAAAAACAGTCTGTGAAGGAAAATAGAGTGTGAGCGATATTTTAGTAACGTGGAAACCAAATGAATGTTGTTCCTTTTGAGTATATAGTACTCATTTTGAGTATTATATTCGTGACTAAACTATATAAAATTCTTATTATATTAATACCAGTTGCTCCTCTTGGCCCGTGATTTTTCCCTTATTTAGAAGGGTTTGCACGTAAAATTCTTCGTATCATTATTTTCCCATTTATTTCCATTATTTTTACAATATATATTTTTGTGCTTGTCCGTGTTTTCCCAACAAATTGGTATCAGAGCCAAGATTATATCTGAGTATGCTCTATGGTTGCAGCAGAGTCTGAACTTCCACATCAGAAAAGATTTACTTTAATTTGTGATAACTATATTTTTTGGAAAAAAAATGATGGAACCCAGCATAAGTAGAATGGTTACTTTGAATGGTGTTAATTATGCCATTTGAAAGGGGAAAATGTAAGATCTGCTTTATCTCAAGAACTTTTACAAAGCTGTTTTTATCACTGTAAAGCTGATAATAAAACAGATGAAGAGTGGAATCTGTTGCACAAATGGGTTTGTGGATTCATTAGGTAATGGGTTGACGATAATGTGTTGAACCATATTTTTGGGGAGACACATGCTTGCATCTTATGGGAGCATCGTGAATGTTTGTATGCTCGAAAGACTGGCAACACAAAAATGTTCTGAATAAAACATATGTTGATTTTAAAGTATCACGATGGTTCTGGATGACAGTCCATATGAATAATTTACAGGGGATCATGATCCAATTTTAAGCTATGGGCATCAAATTTGATGAAGAGATTCAAAGCATGCTTCTACTTGATTTCCTACCAGATTCTTGGGTAACATTTAGAACTTCATTGTCTAATTCTTCTCTAGATTGTGTGATTTCTATGGATTCCTCCAAGAGTAGTGTCTTGAACGAAGAGATGAGAAGAAAAACTCAAGGTTCTTCTTTCTCGGATGTCCTGATAACTGTCCCCTAGGGAAGAAACAAAACTCGTGGTTCTCAGTATAGAGAACAAAATAGGAGCAAATCCATAGGGAGACTTAAGGTTATTGAGTGCTATCATTGTGGCATGAAAGGTCACATAAAGAAGTTATGTAGGAAGTTGAAGAGAGAAAAAAAACAAAGAGGAAACTAAAGAAGATTGCAATGAAAATTTCCTAGCCACCATTACCACCGAAGATCTAGTTACTGACCTTGATGCGGATATGATAAATATTTCTTGTGATGATTCAGGGTGAGTTGTACACACTAGTGTCGCATCTTCGGTGACATCAAGGAAGGATTTTTTTCTCTTCCTGTACTCCTGGTGAT
>NC_028646.1:49604772-49608562 GCF_001406875.1 Solanum pennellii | reverse complement strand
CATACATGTTTGACAGTGCCTTCAACAGACCGGACGTAGTCTTCTCCTTCACGATGTTGAACGCCACGTTTCTTGACAAAGTCAACCGGATCAACCCTAGAGCCTGGCGATCCTTGAGTTTCCACTTCTCCTCCGTCATGGATTCCGGCTTCACCCCGGTCAACGGTTCGTGATGATCTTTCTGGTACAGATAATCTTCAATCTGCATCTTCCAGAAACTGAAATCGGATCCATCAAACTTCTCGATTCCAAGCTTCGAACTATCCATCTTCAGTGATCGTGTTGAATCTCCTTAGCTCTGATACCAGTTGTTAGGATCGAATTCACGCACACACACACTAGATGAATGAAGAACACAAGAACTTTCAAGAGAAAGAGATGAGAAATCTAGAGAGAGAGAGAAAACCCAATTTTTCGTGGTAAAACCCCGTAAGTAAACTTCCACGGCGGTAAGGTATATTTATATTAATCAATCAGAGTATTTTGGTTACAGAGAATAAATAGGAAAACCTAAAGTAGAGAATAAATAGGAAAGCCTAAAATAGAGAATAAATAGGAAAACCTAAAATAGAGAATAAATAGGAAAACCTAAAATTAATCAGGCTCCACTACCTAACAGTCCAATGAAGACAAAGACATTCGGTGGTGCACTCTACTTTGTCACTTTCATTGATGATTGCTCGAGAAAACTTTGGGTCTATGTCTTGAAGACTAAAGACCAGTGTTAGGTGTCTTGAAACAGCTTTAGTTTTCAATTGAAAGAGAAACTAGAAAGAAACTGAAATGCATCGTACTGATAATGGTGGTGAATATTGTGGACCATTTGACGAGTACTGCAAGCATCGAGGTATTAGACACCAGAAGACTCCTCCCAAGACTCCTCATCTTAATGGTTTTGCTGAGAGAATGAACAAGACCTTGATGGAAAGAGTTAGATGTTTGCTTTCTGAAGAAAAGTTGCTAAACTAATTTTAGGGTGAGGCTTTATTGACCGCTACACATCTTATTAATCTATCTCCTCTTGTTTCTTTGCAAAGTTATATATTTCCTATGACCATTTAGGAGTGTTTAGGTGCAAAGCTTTTGTACATGTGCCAAAAGATGAGAGGTCAAAGTTAGATGCCAAGACATGGAAGTGCATCTTCATTGGATATGGCCTTGATGAATTCTGTTACAGGCTATATGATCCAATTGAAAAGAAACTTATGAGAAACCTTGATATTATCTTATAGAGAATCAAACAATTGAAGATATTGACAAAGCAGAGAAGCTAGAATCTTCAATTTTCATGATATAGTTCATCATGATAAAGTTCCTCACACAAGTGTGCATGATGTTGTTGGGCTTGATAATCATGGTGACGCCCAGAATCATGTATTAAATCGATATGTTAATGTTTATAATAACAATGATATTGTTGTTGATGATCCTGTTGCTCATGAAGTTATGGACGAGTCAAATATTTTGCTTTGGAAGTCCATAAGACAATGATTTCCTTCCTCCCGTTATTCACCCAATGAGTATGTCTTACTCACTGACGGGGGAGAACCTGAATGTTATGATAATGTCATGGAATGTGAGCACAAGGATAAAAGGATTAAAGCCATGCAAGATGAGATGAAGTCTCTGCTCGAGAAAATATTTTCTCCTATTGTGAAATATCTTTTATTTGCAAACTAGATTTAGATGTTAATCTTAATTTAGAGATTTAGTAGATGGATATGAAGATGATTTTTCTTCACGGTGACCTAGAATAAGAGATTTATATGAAACAACCTGAGGTTTTCAAAGTAAAAGGTAAAGAAAATTTTGTGTGCTAACTCAAAAGGAGTCTTTATGTCCTAAAAACAAGCTCCAAGAAAGTCGTACAAGAAGTTTGAATTTGTTATGTGGAAGCAAGGCTATAAGAAGACTTCTTCAGATCATTGCGTAATAGTACAAAAATTTTCTTACAATGATTTTACCATCCTCTTGTTGTATGTGGATGATATGTTGATTGTGGGCAAGAATACATCCAAGATTGACGAGCTGAAGAAAGAGTTGTGTAAGAATTTTTCTATGAAAGACATGGGTCATGCCAAACAAATTTTGGGCATGAGAATTACTCGTCTAAGAGATGAAAGGTTGATTTATTTGTCACAGAAGAAGTACATTGAACATATACTATGAAGAATGTTAAGCCTGTTAGTACACCTCTTGCTGGTCATATGAAGTTGAGCAAGAAGTTGTGTCCTACAACTAGGGAGGAAAAAGAGATCATGGACAAAGTTCCATATTGCTTCATCGTCGTAAGTCTAATGTATTCAATGGTATGCACTAGACAGATTTCTCGAAAATCCAGGAAAAGAACATTGGAAACCCGTGAAGTGGATACTCAAGTATCTTAGATGAAGCTCAAATGAATGCTTGTGTTTTGGAGCATCAAATCCAATCTTGAAAGGCTATACAGATTCTGATATGGCAAGTGACCTTGATAACAGAAAATCCACTAGTGGATATTTGTTTACTTTTTCAGGGAGAGTTATATCATGGCAATCAAAGTTGCAGAAATGTGTTGCACTATCTACTACTAAAGCTGAGTATATTGCAGCTAATGAAGCCAGCAAGGAGATGATATGTCAAAAGTGATTTCTTCAATAGTTTGGTTTGCATCAGATAAAGTACATTATCTATTGTGACAGTCAAAGTGCAATAGACTTGAGCAAGAACTCCATGTACCATGAAAGGACAAAACACATCGATGTTAGATATCATTGGATTCTTGAGGAAGTGGAGAGTGAATCATTTTGCATCAAAAATATCCATACAAGTGAAAATCATGCAGATATGCTAACCAAGACGATACCGAAAGACAAGTTCGATATATGCAAAGAACTTGTAGGTATGAGTTCAATGTAAAGAAGATGAAGATACCTCCTTCCAGTGAATGGGACTGGAGGGGGAAATGTGTTGAGTCTATCCCATAAATTTTTGTCAACTTTTGCTATTAAATTGCTACAAGTAATTGTTAAAAAGAAATAGTAATTATAATTGAAAATAAATGATTTGGTGGTTTGCAAATTGGTAAAATTTGCAACCCTTATTGAGTTTGGTATTCTTACCTATGTCATTAGTGACATATGCATGATTTTCTCCTTCTATAAATATAGCATCTTGCTCATTTGTAGAACACACCAAGTTAGAGAGAAAAATCATTTGGAGAGCAAAGTGAGGTATTCTATAGACTATATAAGAAAATAGTCTGTGAAAAAAATGGAGTGTGCGCGATATTTTAGTAAGGTGGAAACCAAAAGATTTTTGTTCCTTTTGAGTGTATAGTAGTCACTTTGAGTATTGTACTCGTGACTACACAATGTAAAGTTCCTTACTATAGTGATATCAGTTGCTCCTCTTGGCCCGTGATTTTTTCCCTTATTCATAAGGGTTTCTACGTAAAATTCTTGGTGTTATTATTTTCCCATTTTATTTTCATTATTTTTACCATATAGGACTGAGGACTTTGTGGCGGCATTGTATAAGGAGTAAGGAAAATGGAAATGCATTTATTTCATTGTTTCAGTCTTGTTTTGTTCAAATTGGTCAAAAAACTTAATATTTGTTTGTTTCCTTGTCTTTTGAGTCGATAAACTTGACCCTTGAAATATAATGCAACTGAGACTTTTCATCTTTCCTTACAATTCTGACTGTTTTTATGTGTCTTTGTTATTTTGGATTTCATAGTTACTGAAAACAAAACATTACTAGGTTCTTAGATTAATGGATCAGTCTCACTCAGTATCAGGATCATGAT
>NC_028646.1:49587099-49604522 GCF_001406875.1 Solanum pennellii | reverse complement strand
ATATATATATATTTGTGCTTTTTCGAGTTTTCCCAACAGAATGAATCAAAAATTCTTGTTCAAAGTTTAGTGAAAAATTGGTGTGATCACAGATAGCGGAGAGGCTAGACAAGTTGTTGGGCCGGAGGCTAAACCACGAAGTAATAGATTTGCTTGGGATCCAGGTTGTGTAGTGATAAAAGCATTATCACTGCAGCATTCGGAATTTTATGCATATTGTGAAAGAAATTCTTTGTTTCTCTCATAGAGTCTAACCCAGTCATCCTCATTCTTATTTTTTCTTTAGTTACTTGTTATTTCAAAATATTTTTCATTGTAATTCTGTAGTTGCTGTTGTGTTTAAGCTATCAGATTACTTGAGTATTAGTAAAATGAAAATTTGGTTAGTTACAAAAATACTCTGTTCTGTTCTTAAAGACATGTCTGTAGCTAGAATTTGAAAAGATTTTGAGTAAGATACATTAAGGATGGCATGTATGTGGTACGTTACCTCGCAGATTGTAGCTATAATGACTCTCCACTGCTACTGAAACTAAAGCAAATACTTGAGGTACTATAGGTTTTGAGTATTCACATTGCTTCCAAATTCTGAATTTTTTTTAATCGTGGTGTTCGGATAGCTTTTGTACTGCTCGACTAATTCCACAGGAAATTTTGACTATTATAAATTCATTAATATTTAATTTTAAACTTTTTTGTGTTGGACTTGATCTTTTGAATAGATAAGTAACATGACTGCAACAATGATATAATTGGGAGCTAATTTTCGACATCTTAAAAGAAGATTTATTATATTAATTATTTGGTCTCTTTTTATAGGTAACAAGTTAAATATCTTTTCATCTTTTAAGTTATATTGTGATACATCCCACTAAACTATAATACAGAAAGATTGTTACTAAAGTCAACATATACAATCGGTTCAAATAGTCCAATAAGAAAATATATATTCGCGATTGTAGTTGCAAACGAGATTGACTTTGTATATATTAGAGCACACACATTTAAATTCATAATCTTATAACAAAATAAAAATGAAACACCATTAAATAGTTCAGTGATAAAAATTTCTCAATGATGACCTGTCAATATTTTAAATAGGTTTTTGTGTATATCCTTTCTCCTGACATATTTTTTATATCATCTTTATCATGCTTTTTTAGTACCTTTATTAGTCTCTATACAAATATATAATGTGTAGTCTGGAATGTTTCTATTTTATCTAGATTGATTCTTTTTTAGAACAATAAGACACTCGAAAAGAAATTTTACAACTCAAAAAGTTATTTAAATCCACCTTATTTAATTTGTTTACAAGTATGAATTATAGTAATTAAAATAGTACGTTAAATGGTTTTGTTTCCTATGTATAGCTAATGCTAAGTCAAGTTGAGAGTGATATTAGATTTATAGTAATTATTACTAATAGTTGGAAGAACTTCTCATTTTTCGTAATGATTTATTAGTAGAATTTATCCCCTTTACAAGCCTATCAATCTAACATAGCTACTTGAGAGAGTTTATTTATTATTATTATTAGCTAAATATTTTGTGGTTATGTTGAGTTTGATATTTGTACTTCATGGTTTTAGTTGACAAGACGCAATGGATTTTTAGTGTATCTGTCTTAGTATTGTAATTGAATTTGTTAAAAGCCAAAAGTTGATTTTGGCTTTGGTGGGTTTGAGCAGGACTGAGGACTTTGTTGCGGCATTGTATAAGGAGTAAGGAAAATGGAAATGCATTTATTTCATTGTTTCAGTCTTTTTTTGTTCAAATTGGTAAAAAAACGTAATATTTGTTTGTTTCCTTGTCTTTTGAGTCGATAAACTTGACCCTTGAAATATAATGCAACTGAGACTTTTCATCTTTCCTTACAATTCTGACTGTTTTTATGTGTCTTTGTTATTTTGGATTTCATAGTTACTGAAAACAAAACATTACTAGGTTCTTAGATTAATGGATCAGTCTCACTCAGTATCAGGATCATGATCAATAATTTGATACGACGGAGGATGAACTAGAGAAAATGTGTGCCTACTTATTTAAGGTTTTTGTTGCCTCAATGACCGATTTACAAGTAAGTATGCTTCTTTTTGTTAGATTACCTTAATTAATTCTTCACTCTAACTAAATGAAATTAGTCGATTTTTGTGGATATTAACATATATTAGGATTTGATTCTTCATTTTATTCCGACACTTGATAATTATGAAAAGTTGTTATTTCAAATGCTTTGCATATAGTGTTGTATGATTTATGAGATAGTGTCATTTTCATTATCTGTATTTATTTTATTTTTTTGCCTTTGTTGTATGAATTCCAATGTCCATTTGGATGAAACTAAACATATGAGCATGGTTTTGTTAGTACTGGACCATGTTCTACTGTTAGTACTATGAAACTTGGTAAAATAGTTGTTGAAAATAAATTATATTCTAAAATTGATTTTTTTTTTCAATCCCAAATCTTAAAAGAAGAGAGAATAAATGAAAACAAGAATTATCAATTTTGTCATTTTTGGTTTAACTGAGAATTAAAATATTTATGACTCTTTTATAAGTGCATCCTCTCTTATATTTTTAAGAAATTCTTATCTGCACTACACTTTCTTTATAGTTATTTATTGTGGAAATAAAATTTTGGCAACAACTAATTTGACAGCCATACTTGTTGAAATTACTATCCACAAATGTGAAAATTGATAGCCACCAATGTGAAAATTGGTAGCAGCATTTGTGGAAGTAGGTAGTCAAAGTTTGGCAGAGTTTGGCAGCCATTTTTTTTGTGGAAATTGGCTACCACATTATTTCATTAATAATATAATCGAGTCTTCAAAAAACTCTATAAATAGAGTAGTCATTGAAGACACGCCAAAATAGAGAAGTAATAGAGAGTAGAGAGAGTAATCCACAAACTACTTTTTAGTTGTGATAAAATAGTGTGCAAGTTATATTATTATGAGTTGTAAGAAATAAAAGAGTGTTGGGTAGTATTCTTTTGATACTACCAAGTTTTTTCATCAATATTATTGAATTACTTTTTCGGGTATCATATTTACCCATTTTAATATTTGGTGTCATTGTTACACTATTCCTATTGGTATTTAGTTTGGACATTATCCTGGGTGTGATTATCATTTTGTCCAACAAAGTGGTATCAGATCCATGACAAATAATAGTCCGTTGTCCATTCAATACCCCCGACTCACAAGAGAAAATTATGAAAAATGGTGTCTACAAATGAAAGTTATTCTTGGCTCTCAAGATGTTTGGGATACTATAGACAAAGGGTATACAAAACCCAAAAATGAGGAAACTTTTCCTCAAATGAAAAGGAGGTCTTGTTAAAGACAAGAAAGAAAGATCAACAAGCTCTCACTCTTATCCATCAATGTTTGGATGATGGCATGTTTGAGAAGGTGGGTGATGCAACCACCTCAAAAGAAGGGTGGAAAATTTTACAAAATTCTCTCCAAGGAGTTGATTAAGTAAAGAGGATAAAACTTCAAACTCTAAGGGTTAATTTTGAAGATATAAAATGAAAGAATTCGAACCCATTTCGGATTTCTGTTCAAGATTGATGGTTGTTGTAACTCAACTATGAAGATACGGGGAGAAATCCGATGATGTGTGCGCGGTAGAAAAGATCATTTCTTCTTTAACAACTAAATTTGATTATGTGGTGAGTGCTATTGAGGAGTCTAAAGATTTAAACTCTATGACGGTGGAACAATTGGAAGGTTCTTTACTAGCCCATGAAGAGAAAATGAAAAGGAGAAAAAAAGATCCACTAGAGAAACTTCTTACAACCCATGCATCCTTCAAAGGATTTGAAAATGAGAAAAGTTACAAAGGAAATGGACAATGGAGAGGCCATGGAGGTCATAAGGGTCGAGGAAGAGGAATAACTTATACCAATCATTTAAACAATGAATATAAATGTCACCAGTCATTCAGAGGTCATGGTCGTGGTCGACGATGAGGTAGAGGACGTGGAGCCTATCAAGATAACAAATGAAATGAGGTATGCCGAATCTAAAATTGAGTTTTATAACTGTCATAAAATTGGACATTACTCTTGGAATGTCGTAGTAATGTTGAAGAGAAAGTTAATCTTGTTAACAACAACAAAGATGAAAAGGAGTCATCATTGTTATTTACACTCAAAGAAGAAGATAAAGATAATTGCAGCCCATGGTATCTTGACAATGGAGCAAGCAATCATATGTGTGGCCACAAAGATAATTTGTGGATATAAAGAAGACCGTGAAAGGTAATGTGTCTTTTGGAGATACATCAAAGATTCAAATTGAAGGGATATGTATGATTATGATATCCTATAAAGAGGGTGGTCGTAAATTGATTGCTAATGTTTATTGTGCCAAAATTGAAAAGTAATATTTTGAGTTTGGGTCAACTTCCTTAAAAAGGATATGATATTAGTATGAAAAATATGCATCTTCGGCTTAGAGATTCAAATAACAACTTAATTGTTAAAGTTCATATGGCAAAGAATAGGATCTTTTCTTTGAATCTTCAAACTATCAATGCAAAGTGTTTGAAGGCTAATGTGCAAGATGACTCATGGTGTTGGCATATGAGATTTGCGAACTTGAACTTTGAAGCACTCAAATCAATGGGAGACAAGAACATGGTTGATGGGATACCGTCAATCAACCATCAAAATCAATTGTGTGAAGCTTGTCTTCTTGGAAAACATACAAGGAGGAGTTTTCCAAAGAAGACTACATCAAGAACAAGTAAGCCACTTAAAGTTGTACACACCGATGCGTGTGGTCCATTCGATCCACAAACTTTTGGTAAAAGAAAATATTTCTTGCTCTTTATTGATGATTTCAGTAGAAAGACTTGGGTATACTTGTTGAAGCAAAAATTTGAAGTTTTGTTGCCTTCAAAAATTTCAAAACACTTGTAGAAAAAGAAAGTGGCTATGAAATAAAAGCATTAAGTTCCGATAGAGGAGGCAAATTCACTTCAAAAGAATTTAATGACTTTTGTCAATCTCATGAAATTCAGTGCCCTCTAATGGTACCTTACTCGCTCCAACAAATTGGAGTTGCAGAAAGATAAAATAGAACAATTCTTAATATGGATAGATGCATGTTTAAAGCTAAAGATCTAAAAAAAGAATTTTGGGCCGAGGCTATTTCTTGTGCAATTTATTTCAGCAACAGGTCTCCAACAAGAAATGTACGAGATCAAACACCTCAAGAAGCATTGAGAAAAAGAAAACTAAGTGTTAAGAACTTGAGAATCTTTGGGAGCATAGCCTATGCTCATGTTCCACATCAAGGGAGAGCTAAGCTTGACAATCGGAGTGTCAGTATGTGTTTGTTGGGTATGACGCAATTTCAAAAGGCTACAACTTGTACAATCCAAGCAATAACAAGGTGGTGGTGAGTAGTGATGTTGAATTTGATGAAGAAGCATCATGGAACTGGGAGGCTCCGGAAGAAAAAACATATGATTTTCTTCCATACTTTGAAGATGAAGAAGAACAGGAGACCATGGCACCTGCAAAGGATGCAACCCCGCCTCCTTCATCAGCAAATGTTGCATCTCCATTTTCTCAAGAGAGTTCAAGTGAAAGACCACATAGAATGAGAGCAGTCAAGAACTCTATGATGACACAGAAGAAATTACTAATTTTGAATTTTTGTGTTTTCTCTTTGCTGATAGTGAACCAATAAATTTTGATGAAGCTGTTACTGACAAAAGCTGGAGACAAGCCATGGAGAATGACATCCAATCAATAGAAAAGAACAACACTTGGGAGTTAACAACACTTCCCAAGGACCATCAAGCAATTGTAGTCAAATGGGAATACAAGACGAAGGAAAATTCCAATAGAGAAGTAGAAAGATATAAGCCAAAACTTGTGGCTAAAGGCTACAAACAAAGGCATGATATCGGCTATGTGGAAGTTTATGAGCCTGTTGCTTGGATGAAGATAATCCGTCTATTGATCTCTTTACTGGCGCAAATGAAGTGGAGGATTTATCAACTAGATGTAAAATCGGCATTCTTGAATGAATATCTTGAAGAAGAAGTCTATGTTTAGAAACCATTGGGTTTTGTGGTTAAAAATCATGAAGATAAGGTGTTCATGTTGAAGAAAGCCTTATATGGGTTGAAGCAAGCTCCACGAGCTTGGAACAGTTGCACTGACAAATACTTTCAAGACAATGATTTTACTCGTTGTCTCTATGAATGTGCTTTTATATTAAAGTTCATACTAATGGAAATGTTCTGCTTGTTTGTCTTTATGTTGATGATATTATTCTAAAGGGTAACAACCCAGTTTTATTTGAAGCTTTCAATAAAGTTATGTCCCTTGAGTTTGAGAGGAGGGACATAGGGATCATGTCGTATTACTTGGGCCTAGAAGTGATGCAAATGGAGGAAGGCATCTTCATATCTCAAGAAAGATATACCAAGGAGATTTCGAAGAAGTTCAACATGTTTGATTGCAACCCTGTGAACACCCCAATGAAAAGTGGAAAAAAATTGTCAAAGTTTAACGATGCAGAAAAAGTGGATTCCACTTTGTTCAAAAGTCTTGTTGGAAGTCTGAGATACTTGACGTGTAGGAGACAAGATATACTCTTTGCAGTTGTAGTAAGTCGCTTCATGGATGCTCCTACCTCCACTAACTTGAAGGTCACTAAAAGAATTTTTCGCTACCTAAAAGGTACAATCGACCTTGGGCTATTTTATTCTTCTTCTGATGATTTTAATCTTTTGGGATATTATGATAGTGATTACGTGGGAGATGTTGATGATAGAAAAAGAACATATGGAATTTTATGTTTTTCTTGGGTGATTGTGTTATTTATTAGAGTTCAAAGAAACAATAAATTGTTATTCTCTGGACTTGTGAAGTTGAATGTGTGGCAGCGACATCATGTTCGTGTCATGCTATTTGGTTGAGAAGATTGTTGAAGGAACTCAATTATCCACAAATTGAAGACACAATGATTTATGTTGATAAGAAATTTGCGCAAGCACTAGCAAAGAATCTAGTGTATCATAATCGAAGACAGCACGTAGATACAAGGTATCACTTTATCCAAGAATGCATTGCCAAGAAAGAGGTAGAGCTCAAGTATGTGAAATCTCAGGATCAGGTTGTGGATATCTTTACAAAGCCTCTCAAGTTTGAAGATTTTAAGAGATTGAGATCAAGCATTGGAGTAAAGAAGAAAAAAAATTAAGGGAGAGATTTATGGAAATAAAATCTTGGCAACAATTAATTTGGCAGCCATACTTGTTGAAATTACTATCCACAACTGTGAAAATTGGTAGCCACCAATGTGAATATTGGTCACCGCATTTGTGGTGGTAGATAGTTAAAGTTTGGTATAAGTTTGGTAAAGTTTGGCAGCCAATTTTTTGTGAAAATTTGCTACCATATTCCATCATTAATGATGTAATCAAGTATTCAAAAAAACTCTATAAATAGAGTAGTCATTGAACACTTGAAGACACACCAAAATAGAGAAGCAATAGAGAGTAGAGAGAGTAATTCACAAACTACTTCTTAGTTTGTGAGAAAATAGTGTGCAAGTAATATTATTGTGAGTTGTAAGAAATAAAAGAATGTTGAGTAATAGTGTTTTGACACTACCATGTTTTTTATCAATATTATTGTATTACTTATTCGGATATCATATTTACCCATTTTAATTTTTGGTGTCATTGTTACTCTCTTTCTATTGGTATTTAGTTTGAACATTATCCTGGGTGTGATTATCATTTTGTCCAACATATATTGGGAGCATATTTTTTTCATGGGATGAATAATTCTTTAGTTCAAATTCATAATCCAGAGCCGATGAATTGAAGTTTAAATGAAATATTTTAATGTTATTTTTGTAAAAGTAATTAGTGGCAATTAGTTTAAGAAAAAGAAGGAAGAAAAAAATTACTATTCTACAGTTATCTTGTCCTCGCTAGAGGTGATTTTTGAAGTATTTATTATCTCCTACGCTTCTCTTACAGAGCATTGAGAAGGAAGACATTGTTATGAGATCACACCATTATTAAATGTGATAACGTGAAAATATTTAAAACTATAATTATGTGAAATAGTGATTTTGGTTGTTAGTAGTACAGAGATAAAAGACAATAGTTATGCCAACGTTAGAAAACATCTAGCCCGCCAAAATGCATTAGAGGTCCTCCATTAAAATGAAAAAAGGTGTTGAGAGAGACAAAGAAAACTGAATGTGTAATTTTTTTTTTATAAATGGATATTTGAAGGTCTTATATGCGTATATGTTTTTTTGTACTTGAATATAATTTTTGTTCATCATTTTACTGGTAATTCACAATATATATTTTTCAGTTATTCAAGTCCAAGTTTATTAATTAGTTGATATGCATACGCTTGATTTTCAAGGTACTTCAAGATCTTCTACATCGTAGTTATTGGGATGCAGAGGATCGACTACTAAACTTAGGCATCTAGCTCCAGCTTACTTTAAATATTGAATTAGACCATGTTTGAGTTGTATCTGAAGATACAAATAAACCTTATATGTTTAGGGGTATTACGTTTATAACAACATTTGGTGATGGTTCAATCGAACAATTAGTTTTTTATGGTAAGGTGACTTCATAAACTGTGGTTTGTAAAATAGTTCCACTACAAAGGACTCAACTATTTAAAATTCCTTGTATATATACATTTTTCTTATCAGATTGGATGTTGATGCTTCTTCATTAATCATCTGCTTTTCTTTATTGAAATTCTTTCACTCATTATATCGACATTTTCTACAATGAGCAACATTGGTAGAGGATATGATTTACATGGAAATTTCAATTCGATAAAATGCATGTAAATTATTGATGAGAAATTGTAGTGGAATTGCTTACTCTTTAGTTAGAACAACAATTTAATTTGATAGTGTTGGGCCCATGCTCTAGCATGGGCCATACCCATCTAGCAAAATTTATATTCAAATAACTTGAAAATATTGAGACTAAAAATACCTTTCAAATAATAATTAACCAAATAATGTGTTAACCAACCTCGTATATAGAGAATGAGAAAAGTTATACATGTGTATGAGTTTTTATTTGTCTTTCTATCTTAGTAGCCTCTTCAATGTTATTTAGCACATTAAACTTTTTTAAATATTTATTTTTTTATTTTCTTTCATTTATTCTGCTAAATTCATTTTTATCTTTGCTGAACTCAAAATCGGACCAATATTTTGATCAAACCTAGTGGGAATTCGTCGATAGTTTGGTTTTAATGTCTGCTTTTTCTTGTAATGAAGGTACAATTGTTTGAGTTACATGTTATATAAAAAATAAGAAAGAAATCGTAGATGAAAGTTTTAACAATGCAGACTCTAAATTATTGTAACCTTTGTTACTTCCTATAAATATTGATTAAAATTGTATCTTATTGTTGATGTAAAAAGTTTAACTACCAATGTCATCTAGTGTTACTTAGTGTGAAAAAGGTATTCATTTTATTCTTTTGCAGACTCTTTTACTTGAATTTGAAAAGATTATGTTGTAATGATTTTCTCCCAACAACTTTTTTCGATTTGAATCCTATTTTATATTCCTTCCGTTGTTATTTATATGTCCATATTTTCTCTTTTAGATGTCCTTATTTACTTTTTCATATTGACAAATCAAAAAAGGTAAAAAAAAAAAAATTCCTATTATATTCTCATTTAAACTTCTTGAAAAGATCTATTTAATAATGACTTTAATGAGTAACTGATTTGGGAATCATAATTAATAAGGGTAAAATTGTAACTTTACTATACTAATTATTATCGTTTTAATATGTGTGTCATATCTAAAGTGAACAACTAAATAGAGACGAAAGGATTATTAATTAGCACGGATTATATAGGCAACACCTGTATTCAAACACTATCTGTGAATGAATATAGTTTAAATTGGGAAGCCTCATAGTTTAAAGTTGTTTACCATAATACCCTTTAAATTGACCGACTAAATTACCCCCCAAATAAAAGTAAATTTTTACAAGCTTATGGCAATAAAATTTGAATGACTAAATTAACCCCCAAACTTAAATTAAATAGTGACAAATTAATGAGCATAAGATTTTTATAACTTCTCAAGTGAATTTAGTAAAATATGAATATTAAAAGTCAATGTCATATTTAATAAAATCTTTCTAAATTTGAAATGATGTCAATTATAACAAATAGTAGTTACTTGGAAAGAATACATTTTAGCATCTTGGGGCTTCACATACTACACTACAAAACTTCACAAGTTTAATTTATCGATAAACTGTTCATAATTTAAACATTCTTGTAATATTAATAGAAGTGGAACTTATAGGAATCCTTTAGAATTCCAAATAAATTACTGTATTAACTGTAACTATACTGAAAAAATTATAACAACTTATAGATGAATTATACATAGATAAAACATTAATATGGTGTAAGAGATTTAAGAAGATAATATTAAATTTTTAAAGATTACCACTTTTTCTCTTACAAAAATATTGAATTTTGTTCAGCTTACAATTTGAACAAATTATAAATTATCGTACTTGATATGTTAAATTATGCTCAATAATTAATCATATTATATCATGGACATCTAAAATATATCTAACCCTCACGTTTTAATGAAATAATAGAGCATAGATTTCAAAATTTGAATATGGTATTACAAGTTCTATTACACTTTTCAGAATTCCAACTACCTTAATCAATTACATCCGCCTTTCATTTAATTATGCTTTAATCTCAAAGTTCTTTTATAATTATTGTACAATGTCTTTCAACTTCTCTTCACTATTTTGTAGTTGTAGACATGTCCTCACTTGATAAGTCAATAGTTACTTTGGAATTAGTTTAGAGGGAAAAAATAATATCTAAATAAACATTGTACATCCAAAAACAAGATCTTTTAAATAGATTTAAGTTACATAACCTAGGATCTCTCTATTCCAGTGCCCAAATATGAGTTGTACATATGCCTGGTGAAGCTCTAACTGAAACTGTTCGCGCTTTTTGCAATTATGTGAAATATATAGGATAATATTGATATTTTTTTTATCTGCGACATGATACGTTCATATATATATATATATAATTTATGTTTGCATCTTTTAAGTGTAACTACTCATACATATATAGTAGAATAAAATATTCACCTTAGTGAAGTAAATGGAATAAGAGGTGATATTTTGAAATAACAATATATTGTATTACATTAAATAATATTTTATATATTTTAATTTCCTCTATCTTTTGTAGGATCACTAATTTTCTATACAAGTCCTGATTTCATAAAATAACTTTTGAATTTTTTATTGGGTCATATTATTATTACATTTACTTTTATAATTTTTTAAACACCAACTAAATATTTATAAAAAGAAAAAATTACTTTTATACACACATTAACTTACATTATTCTTCATCTATCCCTACCTTTTAAAAATATTTCACAAATTCCTTTTTTCTTTCAGTTCCTAAAAGTTTGAGATATGTAAAATCCACTGGCAAAACCAACGTTTACCACTCCTTTTTTCACTCCTTCTTTCTCTCCCAACATTCATTCCACATTCTTAGCAGTAACAATTTCAAATCAATTTGATTTTCAAAAAGATTCTCTCTCCGGTCAATCTATTTTCAAGCATCTGAATAGGTAGGGAATGTCTTCTCCATCGTTGTCTTCTTCTGAAAAAAATTGTTCAATTTTTGTTCTTCATACATATGGATCAGGCTCATTTCATTTAGTAACTTTTTCAAATGGATTTTGATTCTTAATGTGAATCTCCAACAATTCTGAATTTCTCACAATTAAGTAACTCTTTTTATTTGTATTTTTTTAGTTTATCTTGTCATGGTTCCTCTTCAACCATTGTTGTTTTCAATCTCTTCTTCCTCCATCATCTTGTTTTACCACAATATTCTAAAGATGGGCGTGTATTTTATTTTTTTTTAGATGAAATGAGTTTCTAATAGACTTGTTGATGGGGAGTGAGTGTTTCAACTTGTTTTTGTATTTTTTACGAATTTTTTATATCAGAATGTATTATTGTTATTTCGGGTGAATTTTTTGTGTATTTTTTCGTTAGAAGATATTTGTATCAATATGTTTAAGTATATCAGTTTGTTATTGTAATTCTTGTATCAAAGTATCAAATGTATTTATTCGTTGATATATGTTTGTATTAATGTATTCGGCATATACATTTATATCAGAATATTCAGATAAATCTGTTTATTTAGTATCTATTTGTTTGTTTTAAATTTATGTCTTCCCCTGTTGTTAGTTGCTATATATTTGATACATTATTGTTAATTATATAGTATAATATTATAATGTATCTTGTTTTAAATCTACAGCTTTTACAGAAAATTCTAAGTTTTGATCTATTTTATTGATATATTATGATTAATGTATCAAAGGTAGATTAATGTTCAAATCATAATGATGGGATATAATATGCATAACAATGTAACATAATCTAGAATAGTTGAACATATGATACTTAAATAACACTTAATAAATATATGATCTTACATCTTGTATCATATTCAAATAAATGTCAGATTGTATACAACATCACTTGATATTGAGTATCAGTTACTATTTGTTATCATTAAGTATCAACTAAGACGTAAGATTCAATTCACGGCAACAACTTAAAACGATTTGATTAATATTGAATAGCGATTATCTATGAGTTCTTATACACTTGTTTTAGAGTTTTTGTTTTTATTATTTTAAGATACCCGCACTCAAATTTTAGAATGTTTCTCTAAAAAGTTATTTATTTTGACTTCAATTTCATTATCATTGGTTGTTATTTACCGTATGAATTGTCATACACATTTGTCTTTTATAAACTGATACAAAATTTGAATAAAATTAAGTATTAGATTAACAAATGCATAAACACAATATTATTTCCTCTCATTAATTTTAGTTAGTTACTGATACATTTTAACACTTAATTAATGCAATGTATTTTATAACTTGATTGCTTATTCATTTATGTATTTACTTGATAAATTAGTTCTAGTTATTTGCGTATTGATTTATGTTGATACACTGAAATTAATTGTAATTAGTTGCTAATTTATTCATGTATCGAATTGATGAATTGATTTTTACTTATTGATACATTTAAAGATACATTTTATTTCATTTTACATACTATATATTTTTTCACAATCTTATTGTATTAGATATATCATTTTCAACTAGATTATGATACATTATATAAATATGTATTTGAACCATATTAAGTGGTACAATCTCCACAAACGCAATCTCCAGTACATTATTATCAAATAGTCAATGATACAATATTTTTAGAAAAGGTATGTGAAACATAATGTGTTAAAAAATGAAAACAAGGTTGAAAATCGTAGTATTTCAATTTATTGTATCATAATTTCAGCAATTAATAGTAAATTGTAATGTTCTATCAAGGTAAAAGTCGAAAAAGCAAAAAACTCAAAATCTATAATCTCAAATAATGTATGAGGAACATAACAATATTCTCAAAAAAGAGTTTGTCAATTTTCTTTCGGAAAGAAAGTATAGGTTCTTCAGTAGTAACATTCTTGTCCACGACATCCACAACCTGCGTACACTTGAAGTTAAATATACATAACATATCAGTCAACTCAACACAACAGCCTAATGATAACTATCTCCAGATGCACATTAGTTTATATATTCATACGTACCTTCATATATTGATAAAATAATATATTGATACATAAAAAAAAGTAATTCATATGTATCTAATACGTTATAGTAACAATACACTAACTCATATCTATAAAAATCCATTACATACGCATCAAACAAGAAGTTGAATAAAGTTTAATCAGTAATGTATCATGATATATACTCCCTCCATTTAAAAAATAATGACTTGGTTCGACTTGACATAAAGTTTAAGAAAATAAAGAAGACTTTTAGATCTTGTGGTCCTAAATTAAAGTTATGTCAAATGTACAAAATTGCTCTTTAATCTTGTGGCCTTAAACATGCAGCGTGAAAAGTTAAAATTAAAATGTTACCAAAAAAGAAAGAGATCATTCTTTTTAAAAATGCTTAAAAGGAAAGGATATCATTTTTTTAAACGGAGGAGTAAATGAATATACAAATTCAAAAAATAAAAAAAATAAGCATATGTTTTTGATACTTTATGTTAACATTACACATTAACTCACAGATCTGCAAATCCATAACATAAATGTCATAGTTTTAATGTATCAAGTTATAACAAGTAATGTATCATGAATTATCGATCAATATATAAATTCATGAATGAAAAAACAATGATTAAAACACATGAATATGTGTTGCTTACTTTTTGTTATTAGATCTTTTAACTCGAATCAAAGTTATGACAAATAAACATAATTATTTCTACGCAAGCTAATCATAAAATAACAACTTTTAACTGTCTTCAAATTTGAGATATGCCATTACACAACGGTAAGCAATCACCATCACAGAAATAAAGATATCAAGAAAGTTTGCAAAGAAACCCAGACCTGATTGTCAATCATAGTGAGATTTGTGTAGAATTTGAAGAACCCAAAAGCTACGATCTTCGATTTATTTTCCTTCGAGATTCTTTAGTAAAAAATCAAAATATTCATTATGTATCTTGTCAAAATTTCAACAAAAGTTTGAATCCTACCTGAAAGTTTCTTCGTTGAAACAAAGATAAAGATGGAATGAGATTTTGAATCTTGAATTTGATTTGTTATTTTAGGGTTTATGATTCTGATTGACACAGTAAATATGAACTGAATAGCACAAATTATGAGATTTTAATATGATTTTTTGTTTCATTTTTCTTTTTAAGTGCGACAACCACATTTATAGTGTATCTGGTAACCAATTGTGTATTCAGATGACTGATATTTTAAGGGATTTTTGAAAAATAAAAAAGAATAGGGATAAGATGTAATTTAGGTTTTACCTATGGTTTTTATGTAAGTTATACTAATAAAAATTCTGAAAAGGTTTAAGAATAATATTTAAGTTCAGAACTTACCAGTAAGATGAAGAGACATGAGTTATAAATAATTCAAAATGAATAATTTTATTAGACATTAAATGCATTAATAATCACACATTGTTTTTATTTGTAAAATAAATAAATGGAAATAAGGGGTGAAGATACAAAAAAAATGAACAAAATACAATAATCGGTGTCTGCATAAAATTACAAATACATTTCAAACAAAAAATTAGCGATGAAATCATATTAGTACATACGCCAAAAAATGGCATTATGAAAACAATATTTTATGTTTCAATTACTTTTTTGCAAGTATGATAAAATTGAAACTCCTAATCATCATGATTGTTTTTTATGTTGCTGAAATGTTATAATTATATTTATTGTGCTTCATAAAAAAAGGTAGAACAGTAAAGGACCAAATAATTAACATCAACAATAGATGTAGCTAAATTTATTTATACAAACCAAAATTTAAAAGCTTCTAGCAAAGTAGCTCAGTTAGTAATAAAAGTCAAAGTAAAAACAAATCTAGCAAAAATAATCTCTAGTTATGCTTCATTTTTTCCCTTCTACCATCTTCCCTTGCAAGTAGATATGTCACCATATTTTATTTCATATGTCAAACTTTTCATCATATACTACTAATTGAATAAAATAAAATTATATGAATAAATAAAATATCATATACAAATTAAAATATAACAATATCAAAAGAAAGAAAGAAACATAAACTATATGTAGTATATGTGTGTATATTAATTTTCAATAGAACTCACAATACTAAATAATAATTATCTCTTCAAATCTAATAAATATTATAATCAAACAACATTATATCCCAAAAAAACTGACAATTGAAAATAACAATTCTATTTTGACAACAAAATATTCATAATTACAAAAATATTTTTTTTCATACTTGTTTGGTGAATGACAAATAAATTGTTAAAAAATGTCCAAGTACATAAAATTAAAAGAAATACTTGAGAACAAATAATATCCTTCGTGTACTTCTTTTTTGTTATCAAGTCTACCAACAAAGACATTTGGAAGAGGACGAGATGAACCCCAGGATCTCATATCAATAAGATGGTAAGGGAATGATTTTCGAAAATTACATGAATCAGTTGGGATTGTGGATACAACCATACATGTTCTCTGCTAGCACTTTTACGTGTGTGTTGGATCTCCTAGACTTAATTTGATATGTCTTTTTCTGCTGATAGTGAATCTCTCTACAATATAATTCAATACAAGGAAAACACACAAGAACACGTATGTGTAGTAATAGGAGACAAATGTATTTTCAGCGTAGATTCTTCTACTTCTGCAAAATGATCTTATACCACAAGAATGCTTAGTTATTTGTTTTTCTCTATTTTTTTGTTTCTTTCATTGATAACCTGCAGTAAGACAACAAATCAGAAAATATTTAGTCAAAGAGAAAACTAGCATTCTACCACACTAAGTATTTTCTAAATTAAATAACTCTGTTTAATAATTAAATTACCTTGAATTTCTCACAGTCAAAATTCTTAGTTAAGTATTTCCAGTCCACCAACTCAACATCCTCAGGACGATTAAACAATTTGTCTTCATTCGTACTATAGCTTTCCAATCTCTGAAGAGTCTTTGCATTGTTCTTATCACAAAGCCTTGTAACTTATGTTCTTGCAGCCCACCACAAACTTCAAATTTGTCCTGATCAAATTGTAATTTAAATTTGATAATTCAAGTAATATAAAAGAGATACAACTTTGAAAGTGGTTTATTACCTTGACCTTATACCACATTGCTTCTCCATATTTTGAAACAATATTATGCCAATTTCCATCTTGAAACGAGATATTGCTCCTCACGATAAAGCCTGAGTAATTAAGAATATCACTAGCTTCAGATCCACAACTCTATCAATATCATCTAAATTGATTACACTGATTTTTCCTCCATATGTAGTTTTAATATCAACAGTTTTAGGTTTATATTTCCCTCTTCCTCTCTTTCTATTGATGTGAGAAACTGCAAAGAATAAATTATCAGTAAAAGACACGTATTAGTGAATATTCATATAATAAACGGAAAAGGGCCTAAAATACCCTCGAAGTATTGAAAATGGTACAAAATTACCCTTCATCCACATATTGGCTCCAAAATGCCATTGCCACCCACCTATTGGGTCCAAATACCCTTGTCATCCACCTTTTGGTTCAAAATTGACCACTTATTTAATGGTTTTATATTTAAACTATTTAAATATTTTTTAAAATACGTGGCGCTCAACTATTTGTTATAATTTAACTTATTAGTGTAATTTATAAATCAATCCACTACCCACCCATTACTAATTAAATCCCTCTAAATTAATGAACCCGTCACATTATTAA
>NC_028646.1:49583222-49585818 GCF_001406875.1 Solanum pennellii | reverse complement strand
TAATTCAATTTTGAAAGAAAGTGTCCTCCTAAATAAGCGGCTCAACCTAAATTTAATTGGGGCTTCGATTCGGACTTGAATAATTTTGAATGTCATTTTCAGTAATCTAAAATTTCATCATGTTTTAGTAGTGTTTATGACGATTTTGATATTATAATTGAATTATTAATTGAGTGAGGTTTAGTTAGTAATGAGTGGGTAGTGGATTGGTTTATAAATTATATTAATAAATTAAAATTATAATTAATAGTTGAACGCCCAGTATTTAAAAAAATATTTAAAGAGTTTAATTTTAAAACAATTAAAAAATGGACAATTTTGAACCCAAAGGTGGATGACAAGGGTATTTTGGAGCCAATAGGTGGATGAAAAGGGCATTTTGGAGCCAATAGGTGGATGGAGGGTAATTTTGTACCATTTTCAATACTTTAAGGGTATTTTAGGCCCTTTTCCGTATAATAAATTATCATAATGTATACTAGTTTTCATAGTTACTTCACCAGTATAAACTCAGGACCCCAAATTATTATCATAAATGGTTTTTAGTCTTTTGAAATTCTGTTACAAAGTTAACACAGCAAACCACACTCAATTATTATATAGATAAGAACATTTAACAAACTTTGTTTTCTGCTAGAATTCATCATTGTAACATGGTTACACACGTAAATAGGAATGAAACAATAACTAGCTCTATATTCCAGGTAAAAATTAATATTCACTCGTATTAATGCACCTAATATACTTGCAAAACGAATAACTATCACATGAGAATCAAAATCAACATCCTGCCGTCAACTATGTTGAACCAACTTCACCCATCATGTACTGAAGTTGCTTGATACTAAGAAATTGAGTCTATCTACTAGGGTGGTACGTGAAATAACCTGTACCAACTTCAACCTCTAGGGAAGGACGAGTACTTTCTTCTAGATTTCATGATGATTGTGTCCCTAGAGATGTTCTTTGGAGAGGATCACTTGATATTTGTTCCGCCTGTAGACGTCGTTGACTTGGGTTAGGTGCGTGTCCTGTCTCCAATGATACTTCAGCAACTCTTATTTGTTGTATTGGTGGCTAAGATGTAGTACCAAAATGTTCACGTTCTTGGAAATTTTCACGTCCACCTCCTGCACCATCACTTCCACTATTACCTTTACGTCGTCCATGTCCTCAACCAATTCCTTTCATTTCCTAGAACATTAGATATAAAAAGAGAAGTATCAGAATCAGAAATTGAAGCTTATTAGATCTACCTGCCAGGGTAAAATATCGATTCATAAAGTAGAGTATTATATTAAACAACTAAAAAATGTGGGACACTTTACTAACAAGTATTGTGTTTCATTGATTGAAATGTAAAACGTTGATTCTACTTAAAATGCTGATTCTATTTACAAATTTAAAGATACAAACGTCATGAATTAATTTCATGTCAGCCCAATAAGAACAAAATATCGAGAACTTATCAAAATAAGAGTTAAACATCCGTTTCAGTAGTCTTTGTTTCTCAATCTTCAAAAGTATTCATCACTGTCTTCTCCATCATTATCGTCTAGTAACTCTTCTTCGGTTTCTTCACTCCCAGATACAATTGTATGATTGTCATTAATGAAATTATCTTCCTCATTTTCCAGATCATTGGTACGTAAAATGATGTGTGGTTCAACTTCATCCCTTTGTAAAGACACATGAATATCAGCTTCACGGTCATTGGGACAAATAGAAGACTTGTTTAGACTGATATGCCAACACAATTGACTCATTGTATTTAAGGCAGAATGAGTATTCACACTTTTAAAATCATATTTGTCTATCTTATATCCTCTTCCTAGGCGAGCCATATCCCAATATTGATACTTGAATAGATGAAATTTTCTATTTCCAATGTAGTGTAACTCGTAAATGTCATCTAATACACCATAAAATTCCTTATTAGAGTCTGAATCATCTCCTCTCAGAAGAACTGCACTGTTCAGTGTTTTTCTCACAAGATCTTTTGTTTGGAACCTAAATCCATTCAACATAAATATTGAATATCGATGCACCAATGATTTTGGACCTACATCTAAGATTATGAGCTCATCAGTTGCGCGTCCTTTTGAAGCTAGTACAAATATCTACAAAAAAAAAAGATCTGTTCATACTTTGATGTCAAAAATAATATTTAATTAAGTGTTGTTCGTAATTCTTACACGTGTACGAAACCAATCAATAAAATCACTATGCATGATTCCATGAGGTATCGTTGAATCTTGTATTTCAATCTCTCTCATGTATTCCCTAAATTTGTGTTAGTTATGGTTAATTAAATTATCTTATTGTGACATTAAATCTTAATTAATAAGAGACTTACTCCATGAATGGTGAGACCTCTTCACAATTTTGAAGAATATACGTAACTGTTTGGTTGAATTCATCGTGGGGTAGTTTCTTTCCATCAGAAGACCCCTTTGTTTGCCAACTTTTTTTAAAGATAGACATCTCACCTTTTGATTCAAATCCATCATCATTTCTTTCTGATTTATTGAACTTAGTTGAGATAGTCTTAAAATAATGTGAGAAAAAATGTAATTCCTCATTTGCGTCATGACCT
>NC_028646.1:49565449-49579157 GCF_001406875.1 Solanum pennellii | reverse complement strand
TTGTGATACAAATCCCAAGTTTTAATCAGGCTGAAGGCTCTATTTTAACTAGAAGTAAGAAGATATCTTAAAATGAATTTGAAATCCCTGAGAAAAGGTAATTCTACACCAAACTCGACATTCCAGAAATAACAAAACCATTAGAACTTCATTTCAAGGGCATTTACTAAAGTTACATACAAGCAGATTTAGCCGACCATGGATTCATACTCTTAAGTCATATATATATGTATTTAACTTTAGTTAATATAATCCAATAAGATCAAGAGCTTAGCATACGTATATATACAACAAACCTAACACTTCAACTGAAATAATAACACTTCAAGAACATCAGTAAACCAAATCACAAACAAGCTTTAATATCTGGCAGAAAATTACAACTTTTTAGTAGGTTTCAGACATATTACCATATATATATACACAAATCAAGTTCTATTGAAATAATAACAACACACTTAGAACTAGAATTTTCTTTTAAAACATAAATTTATGTACAGTTTTCTGCATCAATATGAACATACAATTACTTAACAACATCTAAAATCTAGAATTTTAAAAAAAAATCTTCAATAAACTCAGAGAAAGAGATAGATAAAAAACAAAGTAAAGATTCAGAATCGACAAAATATGAAAAATAAGTAGACGTTAACATGAGTGGCACCTTACAAGCTTTTGAGCAGTTTCAAAACATTGAAAACATCAAAATCTTGCAGTGATTATAAAACATCGAACCTTCCTTCTTAAAACCTTCCAGAAACTTTTTATTTCAGTAGATTTTTTAGAACCTTTTCCCTTTAAAATTTCAAAACACTTCAATCTACTACAAATTTATGAATGTGCTAAAGACATAGAAGTAAGATTGGGGAAAAAACCATCTGAAAGAAATTTGAGAACTTACTTAAAATAGTTCACATTCTGTGAAATTAGAAGCGTTTTAACAGATTTGAGAGTAACAATTTGAAGAATTTCTAAGAAAAGTTGACCTAATGGAGAGAAATGAAGCAGAAATTTGAGAAGATGAGTTATTAAAAAGAAAACTTGAGCTAATGAAGAGAAAGAGCTGGGTATAATTTTTTATCAGATATTTTCATTTGTTTTCTTTTTAACTTTTTATGTATGCTATATTAAATTGACTTATTAGGAGCAGCCATGTCACCACAAAATTCATTTAGATGGGACAAACTAGATGATGCCACTGAAGAATATGGAGCCAAAATTTTGGTATTAGCGGGAACAAATAATTGCGAATTAGCAACGACTATTAGCGGCAAATTAACATAACTCGCCACTAAATGTTTATCTTTTGTGACGCCTTCATATGTCGCCACTGGATATATAACTTTTGTAGCAACAAATAGGTTCGCCGCTTAATATTGCCACAATAATCTTGTTTCTTGTAGTGTTAGTTGAGTAACCTCAATACGGAATGAAGGGGTCTGACCTAGATGTATCAAAAAAATTTGAAAAAAATGGAAGAAGAAAACAATCGTGAAGACAAAACCATTCCTATTCGGATGTTTGAAATTGATTGACTTGAGAGAGAGAATCCTTTTGAAAATCAAATTAATTTGAAAATTGTAACTACTAAAAAATCTGGAGTGAATTTAGGGAAAAAAGACAGGAGTGAAAAGGGGAATATAAACCTGAGATTGGTTGAAGAGTCTTATGTATCTGAATGTTTTAAGAATTGGGAGAAATAAGGAATTTATGTAATATTTCAAAAATAGAGGAAAAATGGAGAATATGGTAAGTAAAGTTGTGTATATAAGTAGTTTTCCAAATATAAATGCAAATAGAGGCCATATAGAGGTACCACATCACCTTGTATATGTTTCTCCGTTGTTATATATATATATATATGTGTGTGTGTGTGTGTGTGTATGTGTGTGTGTGTACGTATGTATGTATGTATGTATGTATGTATATAGTGATAGATTGAGGGTACAATTTGTTACATTTTTTCTAGCTATATTTGTACATTACACATTTAATCGGGATAAAAAATGTCCACAACAAGAGCTTTAATCATGACAAATAACCAATCATCAAATCAAAATATACACCAAGAACATCATCTATAAGAAACTATTATAAATATGTTACATGTTTGCATTATATTTAATGACATACTACAAAAATAATTTGGATATAATAAGCTTGTCAGTTCAGAAAATATCTTATTATTTATTGTTCAATATAGAAGTCATTTGCATATGTTAGTTGTTCATCAAATTTCATGTTTAGTCTTCCACTATAAATTTGTGTCACGCATTGCAATACATTTTAAATATGATTTGTATGACACATAATATTGGTCTAATAAGACGCACATATCCAGAATTAAAAACACAAATAACAAGCAGAAAACACTCAAATACAAGACAATCATAACCATATAGATTGAAATAAGATGATACAATGCAATATGGTCAATGCATAAAAGTAGAAGCTCGATAAAAAACTTGAGTCGTTTGAAATGATATCTCAGACTTGTCAACATATGGAATGCAAGAGAAAGATAACATGAAATTCAATCTATGGGTCGTCATGGAGTACCTCTTCGAGCTTATCAGTCAGTACAAATAGATTTCCTTTTCATCCAAAACTTAATAAAATCAAGTATTTTCCTTGAACTCGAACATTGAACTGAAACCAAAAGATTTTAGAGTATTTGTCATTTTTAGGCATTAAGACCCCAACAATGGTACATTTCCTCAATGTTCCAGTCTATCTCTAGTAAAAACAACAATCTGCTCCCTCGGAGCTCAACAAGTGAAAAATATTAGTAACATCATTTAAGTACCATAGGTACAACCTTCCCCCCCCCTTTCCAGAAACAAAAGGCCGAATGCACATGTCATACTCACGATTACACACAAAAATACAGCCACCTCAATCACATTACGCAACAATCCATGTAATACCTATCACACTATAATCATTTAACCTGGAACTCCAATCAGTCCAAGTCCAAGGTCATAAGACAAAATAGTACAATAATGAAGTGATAAATGCTTGAACATAACTAAAAAAGGCCCAAAAATAACCAAATTAAACAAAAGCTCATAAATCTAAGTTACATGTCACCTAGAAGCATTCTAAGAATTCTATAACAACAACCATAGCTAAGGATGGACCTAAATTAAGGCTTATTGGCTAAATGTTGTGATACATAATCCAAAAATTGTCAATACTATAACCTAAGGAACATGCAAACCTAAAGTCTTTCCCTAACTACTCAAAATATATACACGATCTAATTAAGAAAATTCTAAAGAAAAGAAATCATGACTTACCTTAAGATCAAAACTGTACCAAAACATATATTCCAGAGTTGTTCTCTTTTAAATTGCCTCCAAATGATGTCACGCTATCAATTTAATGGTGAGAACGTTAAACTAAGCAAAACGGTACCCATATTGCCATAAAATAATGTGAAACTAAAAATCAAGTCAAAATAGGATTGGGGGTATTTTTTAGGTGTTTTCATGATCCTCAAAAATAAAGGGACCTAGTCCCTGTTTGAGTTCTCTCGTCCAGATCTACAATGGGGTACAACTGTAAAGATGTCGCGTCAGAGGTTGATGAGGCATCAACGTACTACACCAATAAGAATGGACGAACGTGTTTGTCAAACAAATAGTAACTCTTTATGTTTGATATTTTTAACATTGCAAAAACCATATTAAATACATTCATTCAAAGAAAAAAGTCAGCAGCAAGCCATTCAAGAAGTCATAAAGAAGTTTGCAAGGGACCCGGTCCCGGCAAGACTACGTATGTGAAAGGAAGACAAGATAACTGTCAAAAAAGCTGTCACTTCTGATGTGATAGGTGCTCGTCCTTCCAAAAAGGAAGGTTCTCAGCCAATGGGTGGTCCCAAGGAGTTTGTGTGTATTTCATATAGTCTTCTCACCAAAACACAAACTCAAGATTTGACAAACTAAATTTGGATTTTCTCCTCTTTGAAAATTCATAAGTTTACAAAGCAAAAGTCATCTTCAGGGAAGAACTCTGCTCAACTCAACAAAGGGACTTGATAGAGTGAATGAGAGTTCATTGGCCATATGAATAAGTCTTATTGTTTATGTCCATATGAATAAATGATTGTACACTCACGTTAAGAGTTATGCAGGTTGTATGTCATCATCAAACGGTGGAAATTGATAAGTGTTTATGCTCTTAGATGTTTTGATGATCTTCTCACAAGTGTAGGGACCTGGTCCTCTGAGAGTATGAAACTCGTCCAATCTTCAAAGTGCTGGACAACTGTAAAAGTTGTCTGCGTCAGGAAATTTGGTGAAGAAACAGAGTACTTCACAAATTAGGGATTACTAGGTTGTTTGTTTGATGGGTAATAAGTTCTCTTTGTATATATCAAAAAAACAACAACAAAATTCATTCATTTATTCAAAGAGAGAAATTCAAGCCTCAAGAACAACAAGGAAACTGATAGAAGTGCTTTCATTGCTTTTTGTGTTTGTTGTATTTTGTTTGCTTGTAATTGTTCTTAAATTGAAGGATTCGTTTTAACTCTGATAGAAACGTTTCAACCTTGGATGAATCATTGTAACAGTTTGGGTTACGGGTAACTTAGGCTTTTACTTTTGATAGGAGTGTTGTATCAACTCAGGCTCAGCTAAGTGATAGGGAGTATTACTCACTGGGGAGATTAGAAGGCTAATCTCTTGTGTTAACCAACTTTTACTTATTCTTGTTAAAGATTAGTGGAAGTTGTTTGAAAAGTTCTATTGAGAACAAGTCGTGGTTTTCCTCCCTTGAGCAAGGAGGTTTTCACGTAAAGTTGCTTGTCAATCTAAACGTTTCAACATTTGTTCTTTACTGTCTGACTTTACTATATTGAGGACCTGGTCCCATCAATATAAGTGGACGCATACATTCTAAAAGGGGGAACCGAGTGTGAGATCACAAAATTGATTCTACCACAAGCTTCGTACTAGATTAACGTACTTGTGCCCATAAAATGTGAACAATAAGAGCCCTAATGAGTTCAAGACAGTCCCACCAATTTCAACTCAAGAATTATTAAAAAACAGATTAAGAGAAAAGAAATAATAACTTACAAGTTTAACAGAAGATTAATGACACACATAACGCCCACACAATCCCTCAACAATCCCCTCTATTCTCTAACTGATTTCACCTCCAAATAGTCAACTCGTAATAACCTCCAATCTGTAGGTCTAAGTCTGTAGAATCACTGTAGGTCCAAACTGTGGAACACAAGTCCAAGTTTTAAATTTCATCAAGTCTTGGTGGCCTCTACCGGTCCCTTCTATGTCCCATATACCACTCTATGACTCATCATGTTCATTCGTAGGTCAAACATCTTAGACTTCACATTTTCCAAAAGTCAAGTCAATGCTATTATTGCCTACCTATGACGCCGGTAGAATTTTCTATGATAGGTACAACCACTAGGCCACTAAAGTCATCGCTTGGGGCTCCATATTGTTTGGGAACCCCAAAAAATACTTATGCATATTATTCAAAGTTAAATGTAATTTAATTTTTTTTAAAAAAAAACATGTAAGAACTACAATAAAACATAATAGAGGTAAGTTTTCCCCACTTTTCTAAGGGAATGAAACATTTTTTAACTGCTTTCCTTAAGTGGAAAATTGTGTTTCCTTATTCATCTCCTAAAAATTTGACATTATATTATTATTTGCCTTATATTTATCTTTTTATTCTCTATTTTATTATTTTTATTCTCAATATTGAACTCCTTTGTTAAAAAAAATATTTATCGTTGCTTACAAGTTAAAAAAAGAACAAAATTTGTTTTTGAGTGTCTTCTTCAAAATTTGAAGAAGTGCAACAAGCAACTATTTTATTGAAGGAGCACAACACTATTTCAACATTTTTATGTCAACTTATTAAATTTGTGATCCAGGTTTTATTATTCTAACTTTATTTTATAATTTTTCTTTAACTTTTATTATTGTTGATATTATTAGTTAGTGAGTATATATATATTCTCGTTTTAGTTATTATTAAGAGAAAAAATACAAGTAGAAGATAATTATTTGAAAATACTCAATCAAATAAAAAAGACTTCATTCTTTTCCTAATGTATATATTGATTATAGAATAGTTTTAGCAATTCTTCTAACTATTGCCTCGGCCGAAAAAAGTTTTTCGAAACTAATACTGACAAAATCTTATCTAAGATCAATAATGTGACATTGAATGCATTAGTTATATCATCAATTGAAAAGGAATTACTAAGACATATCGATTATGAAACAACAATTAATGACTTTACATCCAAAAAGGCAAGAAAAATAGATTTTAGATAGGTATGTACATGATAAATTTTTTTAAAAAAAAAAACTAAAAAGAAATTTAGGACCCTCTCTCTAAGATTTGGCTTTAGGCCCCCCAATATATCTTGTTGGGGCCACCATCGATGGGTTCATCCAAATTTAATTGGAAAAGAATCTGCGAACCAATCACGATAATGAAGAATTGAACCCAGTGACCCACATTTCTTAATGGTTAATGTAAGTGAGAGTTGAGAAGAAATATGAAAAATGACCATAATAGCAAAATAAGTGAGGAAATAAATTTTGAACATAAATACCCAACTACGACTTATTAATATATATATATACATACATATATATATATATATATATATATATATATATANTATTATGTCAACTTATTAAATTTGTGATCCAGGTTTTATTATTCTAACTTTATTTTATAATTTTTCTTTAACTTTTATTATTGTTGATATTATTAGTTAGTAAGTATATATATATTCTCGTTTTAGTTATTATTAAGAGAAATAATACAAGTAGAAGATAATGATTTTAAAATACTCAATCAAATAAAAAAGACTTCATTCTTTTCCTAATGTATATATTGATTATAGAATAGTTTTAACAATTCTTCTAACTATTGCCTCAGCCGAAAAAAGTTTTTCGAAACTAATACTGACAAAATCTTATCTAAGATCAATAATGTGACATTGAATGCATTAGTTATATCATCAATTGAAAAGGAATTACTAAGACAAATCGATTATGAAACAACAATTAATGACTTTACATCCAAAAAGGCAAGAAAAATAGATTTTAGATAGGTATGTACATGATAAATTTTTTTAAATAAAAAAAACTAAAAAGAAATTTAGGACCCTCTCTTTAAGATTTGGATTTCGGCCCCCAATCTATCTTGTTGGGGCCACCATCGATGGGTTCATCCAAATTTAATTGGAAAAGAATCTGCGAACCAATCACGATAATGAACAATTGAACCCAGTGACCCAAGTTTCTTAATGGTTAATGTAAGTGAGTTGAGAAGAAATATGAAAAATGACCATAATAGCAAAATAAGTGAGGAAATAAATTTTGAACATAAACACACAACTACGACTTATTAATATATATATATATATAGAGGCTACAGTCTTCACAAAAAATGTGCACCATATATATGGAAAAGAAAATAAATATTGCAGCAAAAAGAGAAATCTCTCTATTTAACATTAATAATATAAAGTTAATTTTAGGAAAAAAAACATTCTCTTTAATTTTAATCCGCATCAAAATTATGCCAGCTTTGTAAAGAAGAAACTTTTCAAACCTGTTATATTGCCTAGTAATTTACATAGAATAATACTATGTCGTCGGGCTGAAATAATGAACAACTAATTCTTGGACACGGGCTTTACACATATAATTTATGTAAATGTTTATAGTCTTGTTAGTATTTATGAAAATGTATATGTAGAGAGTAATAAAATACAATATTACAAATAATCTTTTTATAATATGACAAAAAAATACCAAATGAGGTGTATTTTGATATTTAAAATTATTTTCTTCTAAATATCTAACAATGAATTTTAAATTTTGTTAATAGTTAGCAAACTTTCAATAACAAATGACTAATTTGAGCTCAAATAAAAATATAAATTTTAAAAGTTTAATAGGGAGAAAATACAAAAAAAATATAAAAAAGGAAAAATATAATGTATACATTCTTCATAGGACTATAGGACTATAATCATGGACTATAATCATAACGATATTGATAAAAAAAGAATACAGAATTCGTAAAGAATTTTTCAATTCTTGTTGGCTCCTTCTTCCATATAGCGTTCTTCATCTTGATAAACTAAAGCATGAATCAAATATTACAATACTGATATAAGCATTTGAGTAATTCAACTATAAAATGAAAATGATAACCTTGAGTAGAGATCACATGAAAAAAAATGAATTTATATAGATAAAGCTAGAGGTATATAAAAGATATCTTAAATTTTGAATTAGTTAATATTTGGAGGTTATGAACAAAAAATTGTGAGAGTTATAGATCCGGAGAGTAACAATTGAATAGGTGACTAAATATAAGATATGGAGGTGAATATTTCAAGAAAATAACAAAAATAATAATCATAAATGAAAGGGTATAAATTTCATTATTTTAAAAACTAATAGTAACAAATGTATAACAGAAATAACATATATATAACAATAGATACACAAATATTTTTTTAAAAAGAATATGAATGTATTAAGCTTCATTTCATTTAGTTTTAAATAAGAAATATTACACCTATTTTCTATTGAAGATATATAATAATAATTATTTAGGTTAGGAATTTTAAAAGACATAAAAATAATAGAGATCATTAAAAATAAGAGTTATGATGACAAGGCACAAGATTAATTAATATAGGTATTGCAAATGAAAGAGGTGTAGTTATGTAGTTGATTTTAAATGAAAATAATAATTTTTTAAAATAATTTTAAGAAAATAAATAAATAGGTAAGGGGTACTTTCGTAAACTCAACTTTTGACTAATATTTTATTCCAGTTTTAGTTATATATATATATACATATATATATATATATATATATATATATATAGAGAGAGAGAGAGAGAGAGAGAGAGAGTCAAATTCAAGAAAACATTCTCTAATCTAATGACTTTGTATATATTATTCCATTTTGTCATGGTATTATCGTTATGTTACTCAAACTCTTCAAAAAGGTCAACGGATCATACATGTAAGATTCTCGAAATAGTGTAATGTCACGATGTTTACTGTAAGCTTATCTTTGGTTAGATGACAATTGTAGTATAGGATCTTGTCGTGATTAGGTTGTTGGGCTAGAACCTTCAGGTTTGTTTTCTTGTCTCAGTCTCTTACTCAATGTAATATATTCCTGCAACATTGTTTACCTGTACTACCATGTGATATCTCTTCGTTGGGTACTTGTGTTGTACTTTTACTTACTTGTAATTTATACTTGCATATTATTCGGAGCTCATTCACCTATGTCTACTAAGTATTGCTTGTTTGTATTTATACTTAACTTCTGCACCTTGCAGATCATACTACGATCTTGTCATAAATCTGGATCATGTGCAGAACAAATTTTAGGGTTCGGAGATTGGATGAGCTCCCAACATTCAGAGTTGTCGATCTCCCCTATTTTGTCATGGACTAAACATCCTGTATTCAGACACTATTAGTATATATTTTCTATTTGTAAAAGCCTCGTACTCGTTTTCTAATTAACGTCATGTAGGTTTGTTTTGTTTTGTATATATATGTTTACCGCTGCTTCTTTTCTTTGTTGTTGTTCCCTTCTTCCCTTATGCGCATCAATATACCATTACATTTGATTTAATATAAACACTCTGGTAGACATAAATTTTAACTGGACGATGTTCATTTTAGACACTCATTTTAGATAAATAATACTTGAATGAACATTGTCCAGTTACAATGTTTAAATAAACTATTATGCCAATTTTAGGGGGTCACCAATAGATTAAGCCTCGATTTAATATAAAGACTCAAGGAGAGATATATTTTAATCTAAAGCATAGTGTGTAAGACTATCTTTGAAAAGAAAAAAAATGACCAAATGCCCCCCTCTTCCCCTTTTCAACCTATTATCGAACTTTTAACTACAAACTTATATTTCACAGGATTTTTGAAATGTGCTTGAATTACTACAATAATTTTTACTTAAACATCTTAACTAAACTTTTTTCATATTAGTGACTTCATGTCATGCCATGTTATATTATTTTGATACTTTTTTTTCACATTTTTCTGTTAGTCCTACATGCATGTTGACCAAATATATCCACATGTATTAAATGACAAATATGTCATGCCATCTCATTTTAAAGTCATGTCATTAAACATACATGAAATAAATTAAAGAAGAAAATTAACAATCAAATAGAAAGGGTTTCCCCTCCCACTCCTATTCTCCCACCCACCCCCTCCAACCCTGATCATCTTCTTCATAAAAAATTTCTCACCACAAGACAATCATTTTCTTCAGATTTCTCCCTTTTCATTTTCTTTTTGTCCATTTCCACCCTATATAGTTATCTTCTCCGCCATATTTCTCCATTTTCATGATTTTTTCGTAATATGCACTTGATTTCATTGTCTTCTTCACCATACCTTTCTCCTATTTCTTTATTTGATTTGGTGTTTAGAATTGTATATATGAAATTTGAGAAGTTATAATGGCGATGTGAATATATTAATATCATGATTATATTGAGATTGTGTTTATATTTAAATTTTATTCTTCATTCTGTTTTTTTTTTAAAAGAGTTACATTCTTATAGTTGTTTTGTTGAGCAATCAGTATTATTTCGAGTCTTTTTATATGCAAAATTTGTCTTGCCATCAACTGGTGAGGTCAAGTATGTATTGTGTTCAATAATATTAACATTAGGTTTTTCAACACAAATAATAGAAGGTTTGAAAGAAGTCTTTGATGGATTTTCAGAAATTTTTTTAGAGAGAAAATTAATGTAAGATGTACTAGCTGAAAGTGAGGAAGAAGAAGAGACAAATAAAATAAAATAGGCTAAATAAACCTCACACGCGCCATCAATGATTGTATCACACTCACTTTACTACATCAGCAAAACGTGTCAAAATGACATAAGAAGTGACATAAGGTGTGTCAAATGAACAAAGTCTAGCTAAAGTATCTAAATGAAAGTTAGTGTCAACTTTAGAAGACCAACGATAGATTACGAGAATAAATAACACCCTAAAGCTAGACACCCACATTCTTAACATGCATGTGACATCACACACTTCTAGCTCTCCTATGAGATATATATATTGATTTTTATTTCTTTATATTTATAGTTCCTACTTTAATTTTTATTATATTTTTTTCTTTTCTTTTTTCATTTAAAATTTGTAATTGATATATACACAGAAATTGATCCTTCAGATTATAGATTATTATAATATTTCTGTCATATCCTTCAACTATTTCTTGGCTTTATTAATTTCTGAAAATTTGAAGAAGAAAAAATTAAACCTTTGTTCTTCATTGTGTTCATCGATTTGAACAAATCTGTGAAATTTTTGAATGTGATTTTGGTACATTGAATCTACACATTACTTGTTAATTAATTTAGAATTTGGAGTAAAGATTTGAGCCAAAAAATTGGTAACTCCATTGACGTACAAAGCTTTCAAAATCTTGTGAGTTGACGGGTTTGAAAGAGTTTGCCAATAAATTAACCTTTCTCCGTCGGTTACTTCTTCGTTATCATTCATAAAAGATTATTTAATTATAGCAGAAATATAATAATTTTTTTTCTTTCACGTTATTTATGACTAGTTAACACTTAAGCTGTTGTTTATTTCGTTTAAAGTACTTTAGGGTGCAATAGGACAATCATAAAGAATAATTTAGGTGACATTGACTATTTTTTCGGTTAGAATAAGAAGACAATAATTCTCGTTGAAATTTTATTTGGGAAAATTGATGTGACTCTTCATCTCATATGAGTATACCCTTCATAATTATTATTTCGGTTCATTTTTATTTGTCAATTCTTAATATAAATTTTTATTTTTACTAATCATTTTTAATATATAATTAAAAAATAGTTTTTTAAAAATATTTTATTCTTAATATTAAATACTATTCTCCAAATCATTTTAAAGATATAATCTTAAGCATTAATTAATAGAGTCAGTGTACTTAAATACGCATACTAATAATTATTTTATTAATGGTATGACAAGTCAAAATGTAACAAGTAAAAACAAAAATATAAGGAATATTACTTTATGCATACATATTACAGCAGTATACTCTCATAATTGGAGAAGAAACATGATATTTCTTTAAAAGATAAATATATTAAATATTATTTGGAGGGAGGGAGGGAGCCAGATGAAGTATTTTTTTTTAAAAAAAATTAAATAGTTTGGGTTTGGGGTGGGGGGAAGCGATGAGAGGAAACGGTAGAATTAGATAAAAAAAAAATATTTTACATTTATATTTAAAATTTTTTTGGGGGAAAGACAACAATTTAATCTTTATCTTTAGGTAAAATGCATAAGTACCCCCTCAACCTATGCCTAAAATCTCAAAGACACACTTATACTATACTAAGGTCCTATTACCCTCCTGAACTTATTTTGTAAATAATTTTCTACCCCTTTTCGGCTTACGTGGCACGAGTTTGGTTAACAATGTCAACGCATGCTGGACCCACAAGATAATGCCATGTAGGATGAAAAGGGGTAGAAAATTATTTATAAAATAAGTTCAAGGGGGTAATAGGTTCTCAGTATTGTATAAGTCTGTCACTGTGATTTCAGGCATATGTTGAGGGGGTACTTGTGCATTATCCCTTATCTTTAACTAACACTAATAATTTATTTGATTTTTATCAAAGTGTAATATTTTATCCACGTGGATTGTGATGTGATAATTTTTCAAATAAAAGAGAGAACAATGAGAGTTTAATAAAAGAGAAATGTGTGTTTCTCAAACTAATAAGTGAGAGTTTATGTATGAAACATAAACTCTCAATAGTTTAGGTTTAAAACCAAAAGAAATGGATAGTTTATATATGTCTTTATCCTTCTCTAATTATAAAATGCTTAAACTTGACTCATTCATGAAATATATATAGAAAAAAACACTTAAATTTACCCCCTATATTTATTGAGAACTCTATAATAGTGTAAGCTTTTGGTTCGATGACAAAAATGAGTATCTGCTTATATTTTGTTGTCCTCACCTTCTTGATGAGGTTTCAATTTCTTTTAAACACTTATAATTAAACTAGATAAGAATTGCATGTCAGCACGAGTTAAAAATATATCTCTTTTTTATTTTAATTTATTGATATGATAATATGTGAAATTTGAAGTCAATCAATTTCTTAACATGTTTTTATATATTATATTCAATTAATATTTTTATTTTTTATGTGTATGTATAGAGAGATTTTTTAAGTTGTTAATTATTTTGATATATAGTTTTTTTTTTTTGTATTTTTCACATAATATATATTACTCTTTTTGTGTTGATTTATGTGATACACATTAAATTTCAAAAGTTAATCAATTTTTTATAAACTCTTTTTAATATGTAAGTTATTAATTATTGCGATTTACAATATATTTTATATATTTATAGATGAACTTTTTAGAGTTAAAGAAATATTTTCATATATTTTTAAACATTTTGAAGATATTAATTAATATGATTTTTTAATAATATTTTTTTACATAATTCTTAATATATATTAAGTAATAAAAGACAAAAAGTTGAAAAAGAAAAACTATAAATTACAAAACTATCCCTAACTGTCAAGCCGACATGTTGACCAAGTAGTGCCTCATTGTACCCTCTTCTACAGTAC
>NC_028646.1:49517661-49555161 GCF_001406875.1 Solanum pennellii | reverse complement strand
TCTATCTATCTATCTATCTATCTATCTATCTATCTATCTATCTATCTATCTATCTATCTATCTATCTATCTATCTATCTATCTATCTATCTATCTATCTATCTATCTATCTATCTATCTATCTATCTATCTATCTATCTATCTATCTATCTATCTATCTATCTATCTATCTATCTATCTATCTATCTATCTATCTATCTATCTATCTATCTATCTATCTATCTATGGATCGATCGATCTATCTATCGATCGATCGATCTATCGATCTCTCTATGTCTATCTGTCTATCTATCTATCTGTCTATCTGTCTATCTGTCTATCTATCTATCTGTCTATCTATCTATCTGTCTATCTATCCATCCATCCATCCATCCATCCATCCATCCAGCTATCTATCTAGCTAGCTATCTATCTAGCTAGCTATCTATCTATCTAGCTAGCTAGCTCGCTAGCTATCTAGCTACCTACCTACCTACCTACCTACCCACCTACCCACCCGCCGACCCATCCACCTATCTACCTATCTACCCACCTGCCTACCTACCTACCTACCTAGCTACCTACCCAACCCACCCACCCACCCATATATCCATCCATCCATCCATCTATCTATATGTTGCATTGCACTGAGAGGACATTGAGTTGGAGGCTCTCATTGGTCGGGTCTGTGATATCAATCTTTTTGCACCCTCTTAAGTTTTGTGTTACAAAGACATAACCAGTGGATCCACCTAAGCTAGAATTTTAAGTGGATTTTTCTGTGTGGGAGCAAGACACTGGATTCCATGTTATAGATCATATGGTCCATGTGGGTTGCAAGTAAATATCTCAAAAAATGATTTAAGTTGTTGCGTAAATATTTAAGAAGCTTTCCATATAATTTTAAGATGCACTGACAATGTTCATGATTTACTGCGTTTTATCTTGGTCTTGCATATCATGTTTTTCTTTATGTCCCCTTATTATCATGTTCGACATTTTTATGCATATTCCTCCTACTTAATGCATGGAATGTACTAATGCATACTTGTAACTATATTGTATAATATTGTAGGGTTAGACAGTTCATCTCCATCGGCTCACGGTTAGATATGGATTGCTTAGATTGTTGATTCATCATACTTGGAGGGAAACACCATGAAGACTTTACTTAATTTTGGTGTAATTTACTTTAAGATGTTATATATGGTGTATGAGTTACGTCCATATCACTTCTTTTCATGTGTTAGATTGGCTTATCAAGGATAACTGTAGACTTTCACTTTTATGTCAAATTTTGTATGATATAAGATCTATAGATTAATTTATTATATTTTCTATTATATTGTGTTGTATGTATGCCAAGTTTCCTTTGTAAGGCTTCTTGAGGTCTTATGCGTCATGTCACATGGGTGTACTTTAAATACTGACAAACTTGGTATTTAGAGCACAAAGTTTTAGAATGGGTCCTAGGATATCTAACATGTCACATTGAGTAGAGTATTATTCAAGTATTGAATACTAACAAAATGAAAATGGAAAGACTCCTCAACTACTATTGAATGAAGCCGGGATGTCGGCAAAAGACCTTCTATCATCTTTAAAAAAATGAAAAGATACAAATAAATGAGGCATTCTACAAAAGCAAGAAGTCTCACCAAACAACTCTGGGACTGCAAGTTGTATCAACAAAGAACTTGTTGATTACCCTGGTTACCTGTATCTAAATCATGAAATGATGCATGCCAAATGGTGTAAGTACATTGTTTCCATCATCAAAGTTACCATTCTACTTATGTTAGTTTTTATTGTTTTTTCCAAAAATATAGTTATCGCAAATCAAAGTAAATCTTTTCTGATGTGGAAGTTCATACAGTGCTTCAAATACAGAGCATACTAAGATAAAATATTGGCTCTGATACAGTTTGTTGGAAAAACGCGGACAAACACAAAAATATATATGGTAAAAGTAATGGAATAAAACAGAAAAATAATGACACCAAGAATATTACGTGGAAACCCTTCTAAATAACGAAAAAACAGCGGGCTAAGAGAAGCAAGTGATATCATTATAATAAGGAATTTTACACTGTGTAGTCACGAATACAATACTCAAAGTGACTACTACACACTCAAAAGGAAAAACACTATTTTTGTTTCCACGTTACTAAAATATCGCTCACACTCTATTTTTCTTCATAGACTATTTTTATTGTATAGTCTATGGAATACATCACTTTGGTATCAAAATGGATTTTCTCTCTAACTTAGTGTGTTCTACAAATGAGAAAGAATGCTCTATTTATAGAAGGAGAAAACCATACCTATCTCACTAATGAGATAGGTAAATATAGGCAAGTTAAAAAAGGGTTGCAAATCTTATCAATTTGTCAAGCACTAAATTATTTATGTTCAACTCTAATTAGTATTCCTTTTTAATAATTACTTGTAGCAATTGGATAGCAAAAGTTGAAAAAAAATTTATGGGATGGACTCAACATGCTACTATGGCCTGCCTTGGCTTTGTCTTGGTATAGGCTGGCCTAGAGGCATGACAAGACAATGTCCTGTCCTGATGGTATTTGCGACAAGCCCACTGCGTGGCCTGGCCTACGCAGATGCCTGTGTGTTTGTGCCTGTGCGGACAGCATGCCATTGGCCTGGGAACTCTAAATTTTCTGATGAACTCTCATTGGCCTCAAATTTTGCTGATTAATTGGTAACGGCCCAATGAGCAATACTCATAGCTTGGCCGTGATCAAGGGCCTTTTTGGCAATTTTGAGTAATTTTGATGGGTTATTGGCCATTTTTTCTGTTTCTAGAAAAATTAAAGATTTTTTTTTTGAAAAATTGTTTTAAGTAATCTAGTTGTGTAAGGGTTCATCCCTAACACTTATAAATGTATTTTACAATAAACATATGAGTTTATATGTTTGACTTAGGTCCTCTTCGCCATAGGATAAACTTGTATATTTTGATAATGTTTTGTTATGCATTTTGTTTTGATGACTTGTTTAAAACTTTCCAACTAAGTAACATGTGGAATCAATGAAAAAGATACATAATCTATATACATATATACCATGTTATACTTAACAAAATACTCTCTTAACTATGTTGGACTTGTTTTGCTTATTTAAATATGCTCATATATTTTCTTGAATAGTATAGTTTCCATATCAAATCTAACAATTTATAAGCATGATTATATTAGTGTTGATGTGTTTTTTTAATAATAGAGAATGTACACATAATGATCTATTTTATCTCTCTCAGATTAACTATGCCTCACTTCGATCCCCCGTCCTCTCTTGAATCAAAATAAACTTGGGGGACAGAACTATGTTGATTGGAAACGAAATTTAGATATTGTCAACTTCTGAGGGTTATAAATTTGCATTGGTTTAGGAATATTTTATCGAACCAGCAGATCCTAGTGATGAGGAAGTCCAAGCTTATGACAAATGGGTTAAGGCTGATGAGATTGCAAGATGGTACATTCTTGCCTCAATGGAAAATGTCTTGCAACATCAGCTTTAGTCTATGACATCTGCTTACGATATGTTCGCATCCCTTAAGGAGATGTTTGGGGAGAAGAATCGTGCTACAAAGTAGACTACCATGAATTCCCTTTTGACCACAAAAATGGATGAGGATTTTCTATCATAGAACATGTGCTGAAGTTGATAAGTTGATTGAATGAGTTGGAGATACTTGGTGCTGAGATTAATACGGAATCTCAAGTTGAGATGATCCTTCAGACTTTGCCGGATATTTTTCAATAGTTTCTCTTAAACAATAATATGATTAAGATGTACTTGTCTTTAGCGGAATTGTTGAATGAGCTGCAAGAGGCAGAGTATAATCAATCAGCAAGCTCCTGCGACATTCCCAGTTGACAAGGCTGGGCCGTCCTTATCAAAACAAGAAAAATTCCAAAATAAAAAGAAAAAGGGTCGCAAGGCTGTGACACCTGGAGGTTCTAAGGGTTGTGTGGCTAAGCCGAAAGTCAAGTGCTTTTATTGTAAGCAGCCTGGACACTACAAAAAGCAATGCCCCGACTTTAAGGCTAAGATGAAAAACATAGGTAACTCTTTTTTAAATGTCATTGAAACCTGTTTAGCGGCTGTTTCTACCCAATTATAGGCTATAGATTTTTGAGCCACTGATCACATCTGCACTTCCTTGAAAGGGTTTCAGAAAAAGCGACGGCTAAATAAGGATGAAGTTCGTGTTTTTCAAGCGAATAGGGAGCCGACACCATTCTTAGCTATGGAAATAATTTCATTTTCATTTAGTAGTTCCGGACTTTTAGTTTTGAATAATGTTTTATATTACTTTCTTCTATAAGAAGGAAGTTATTGTCTGTTTCTACACTGATGGATGATGGTTATGATATTTACTTTGCGAATAACTCTGCTGTTATTAAGTATAACAACCTTTTTATCCTCACTGCTTCCAAAATACATGATTTATTTGTGTTTGAAATTTTCCATAATCTTCTTTGATAAACTGTACTAAATAACATTGTTGTTCCGAATAAAAGAAAATGTATTTCTCAATTGAGTCCAACTTATTTATGGCACTTACGTTTATGTCATATCAATAAAAATAGGATTTCACGGTTGGTTACAGATAGATCTTTGAGATCATTTAAAGTGGAGGCATTACCAACATATGAATCATGTTGAGAAGGTAAAGTGACAAAGAGATCTTTCCCTTATAAAGGAAATAGAGCCAGTAATAAGCAAGAATTAATTCATTCTGATTTTTTTGGCCCTATGAATATACAAGCAAGAGGTGGTTTTGAGTATTTTATGACTTTCACAATTTATTACTACAAATATTGATACATTTATTTGTTGCGCAGTAAATCTGAATGCTTTGAGAAATTGAAAGAATTTAAGATTGAAACGGAAAAGCGACTTGGTAAACATATCCAAACGTTACGATCTGATCGTGGTGGTGAATACCTTTCTGTAGAATTAATTAAGCAATTATCAGAGTCAGGAATTAATTCTCAATATTCTTCCCCAAGAACACCTCAACAAAATGGTGCTGCAGAATGTAGAAAGATAACTCTTATGGAAATGGTTAGATCAATGTAAAATTATTATGATTTGCCTTTTAGATTTTGGGGATATGCCTTAGAAACTTCGAATTATATTCTGAATTTGTTTCCTTCGAAATTTGTACCTTTCACCCCATCCAAATTGTTGAATCGGCGAAAGCCTAGCTTACGTAATATTCGAGTTTGGGGTTGTCCAGCTAATGTGCTAAAAGGAACAAAAGATAAATTGGAATCTAGAACAGAAGTATGCTTTTTATTGGATATCCAAAGGCCCTAAAGTAGGTTTCTTTTATTTTTCTATGGAACAAAAGGTTGTTGTCTTAACAAATGCCAAGTATCTAGAACAGGACTACTTAATGAACCCTGTTCCTAGAAGTAAACTTGTGTTACAGGAATCATCAATAATAATAATGAGCAATGCATCAACAAAAGAAATACCACAAAAAGTTGTTGAGATTCTTTTACGACCACGTCGTGGGAGACATGTCAATAGGCAAGAAATTTCACCCCAGGCTGCGTAGGAGGTTGCCCTAGAGAAAGCTTAAGATATTTCACTACCTCAAACTAGTGGGAATAATTTCTAGCAGCCTTCCTCTGTCGAGGAAAATTTTGAAGATGTTAAGGATATTCAGGATTTAGTTCAAGAAGGAGAAATCATGTAGTGGTTGTTCGTCGTAGTGGGAGAGTTATTGGAAAGCCTTAAAGGTTTACGCTCTTGGTATAATCATATGATAGAATCCCCAAATGACCCAATACAGAATCATTGAATTACGCCAAAGCACTACATGATGAAGATGTTGAAATGTAGATTGTTGCTATAAAATCTAAAATGGAGTCTATGTATTCTAATCAAGTCTGGGATCTTATAGAACCACCTATGGATGTAAAACCTATTGGTTGTAAGTGGATCTTTAATACAAAGAGAGGTGTGGATGGAAAAGTGAAAACTTAAGGCTAGGCTTGTTGCGAAAAAGTGTACTAAAAAAGAAGGACTTTCATATGATTTAGTATCTACACAATTTTAATTATTTCCATTTATCTTTAGTATGCTCATGATTATGCTAACAAGGTTAGCTTGATTTCAATCGTGACCCTAGGTCCCGTGTCCACGTCCAGGGGGTAGCCTTGAGGGTGATAAACTTGGTACCGCATCCATAGGTTCAACAGTCCTAGGATGTCTGAAAAGCCGAACTAAGTAGAGTCTTTTTCATGGGTGTGAAGTGCACACCAATTAATGAGAAGGAGGCTGCAAAATGTTTAAGTAAAACTTCAATTCTATGTTAATCTTATTGTGTGCAAGGTATGATCTAATTCCTCATGCTTATCCTTCATTATGCTTTTTCAGATCATGCCTTCCCGTAGAGCTTACACAAGGAATATGAATGCAACTCCTCAAGGTTCCAGATCAAGAAGTTTCGAATGCTGAATTTCAAAATGCTATCTAGTTGTTGGATCAGAGAGTAAGCGACTAGAACAACATACAGGATCTAGTTCTGGAAAATGCTAATATTGGGTTAACTGCAGCTAGAGTTTCGAATTTTGTTTGGATGAATCCGCCTGATTTCTTTGGATCGAAGATGGGTGAGGATCCGAAAACTTGTGAGACCTTTCTGGATAGGTTCTTCCTAAGAGAGTTAAGGAATACAAAATATCAGGAGCTTATGAATATGAGGTAGCGTTCCATGACAGTCCAAGAGTATGAGATCAAGTTCACCCAACTCTCCGAGAATACTCCCCACATGGTTGCTGATTAAATCGATCAAATGAACAAATTTATGTATGGGGTATCCGATCTAGTTAAAACAAAGAGTAGGAATTCTATGTTCCTTCGGAGACATAAACATCTTTAGTATCATGACTAATGATCAGCAGGCTGAGGGTGATACACTTAGGGAACAACCTAAGGAGAATTAAAAGGTCAGGACCGGGAACTATGATTTTGTATTATGCCTTACATATTGAGTACATTTTTTCGTACTGACGTCCCTTATTGGGGATGTTTCATTCCATGATGCAGGTACAAGTACTCAACTAGTATATCTCTCCAACAGAAGCACATTATACTCAACAGTTATTGGTGAGCTCCAAGTTGATTCGGGGCTTTGTCGAGTTTTTACTTTGAGTATTTCCATAGTGGTACCGTCATGAATTCCATTAGAGGTTTTGTAGACATTGTAAAGCTATACTTTGTATTCATAGTTTCACTTGTCACATGTATTGGTTCAGCTAGTCAACATGTGTTGTACATAAAGCTTCTCATCAGTAAATCTATCTACATCGTAGTTTACTTTCTCATCATAGATTACTTGTAAAACATGTGTTCATATTGTACTTGTCCGCTTCACCTAGGGTTGGGGTGTGACAAAAGTGGATAGAAATCGGGTGGTGGAAAACGCTCGAAGGGTCAGCAGAAGTCTTCAACTCCAACACCTTCATCAGTTAATGTTCCATCCTCCAAGTTTCAAAATGATCAGAAAGGTAGAGCATCAGTCTCTAAGTCTCAAGGGAGTATTTTAGGCATTAGAATCTACCCAACTTGTCCAAAGTGTGTTAAGAACCATCAAGCGAATGTCTTTCAGGAAATAAGGATGCTTTGGGTGTGTTCATTCTGATCACACATTGAAAGATTGTCCTTCTAGACAGGGCTAGGGAGGTAACAATGGAAGAGCATAGTCCACAACTTAAGCAACACCAGTAGCTCACTCGACTCAAAAGGGTAACACATATTGTAGAGGTGGTGGTCAGTACCAAATCAGGTTCTATGCTCTCAAGGCTCGTGAAGATTCTCCTGGTGTAGTCATTGGTACGTTATGAGTCTTTGACCATGATGTTTATGCATTGGTAGATCTAGGGGATACTCTTTCCTTTGTAACTCTTTATATAACAGTCCACTTCACTGTTAGTCCAGCAGCTCTCTAAGAACCCTTCTTATTCTCTACTCCTGTCCATGACCGAGTCATAGCTAGACGGGTGTACAAAAATTTCCCTATCACAGTCTCTTATATAGTCAAATCAACAGATCTTGTAGAGTAAGAAATGGTAGACCTTGATATTATTCTAGGTACGTATTGGTTACATTCTTGTTATACCTCAGCCGATTGTAGGACTAGAATTGTTCGTTTTTAGTTTCTGGATGATCCAATCATGAAATGGAAAGGTAGTAGCTTAGAGCCTATGGGTCAATTAATATCTTACCTTGAGGCTAGAAAGATGATTTCTAAGGGGTATCTCTATTATCTAGTTTGGGTTAAGGATTAAATCTCCAAATCCCCAACTATTAATTCAATTCAAGTGGTCAATGAGTTTCCAGAAGATCTCTCCGGAGTACCTCCTGAAAGGGAAATTGACTTGGAATTGATATCCTTCTAGATACCCAAAACATCTCGATCCCTTTCCACAGAATGGCTCCATCTGAGCTTAAGGAATTGAAACGTCAGTTGAAAGACAGTCCAGATAAGGGCTTCATCAGACCTAGTATTTCCCCATAGGGTTCACCCTTGTTCTTCTTGAAGAAAAAAGATGGTTCTTCAAGAATATGCATCAATTATAGGCAATTGAACAAAGTCACAATCAAGAATAAGTACCCCATCCCCAGAATTAATGACTTGTTTGACCAACTGAAGGGTGCTAGTCATTTATCAAATATAGACCTCAGATCTGATTATCATCCACTAAGACTCAGAGATAACGACATTCCACAGACAGCCTTCAGAACTCGGTATGGTCATTATGAATTTGTAGTTATGTCATTTAGACTAACTAATGCTCCTACAACTTTAATAGATTAGATGAACAATGTTCAAGAACTATTTGGACTTGTTTGTTGTCGTCTTTATTGATGATATACTCATTTACTCTAGGATTGAGGAGGAACATGCGAATTATTTGAGGATTGTTCTACAAACCCTCAACATTCGCTAGATATTAACTTAGTTTAGAAAATGTAAGTTTTGGTAGCAATCAATTGTTTTTCTTGGGCATATCATGTCAAGTGAAGGGATCCGAGTGGACTCTCAAAAGATTGAAGCAATTAAACAATGGCCGATTCCTTCCTCTCCTTCAGATATAAGAATTTTGTTGAGTTTGGTTGTCTATTACCGAAGGTTGCGAAAGGATTTTCATCCATAACCTCTATATTGACTTATTTGACTTACAAAAATGTTAAGTGGTAGCATTTGCATCTCTTTCCCTCCATTTCAACTAGATTAGCCTTCATTTGAGGACAAATATTCCTAAGGGGGAAATATTGTAACTCCTCAGAAAACTTGCCTGAAACAGTGAACCACGAAAGGGTTCACAAACCGCGATAGGATCCACGGTCCGTTGACTTTCCCCCCAGATTGGAGTAAACTGCACCAGGACCAAGCGTCAGACCACTAGACCCTTTACAGGTTTTTGTCTTGACGACGGAACGTGGTGGCATCCGTAGGGGTGAAAAGTAGGCCCCCAAAGTCTATCCTTCAGGCACACCTCGCCAAAGTATGGACCATAGGGATCTAAATGGTATGTGGTCCAGAAGAGTGGTCATGGGGCGTTTGTGTAGCCTAATTAGTAGACCCTAAACAAGAGCCTTTAGACCTCAACCAAAGTGAGGACCGGGGGGATCTTCATAGTTTGTGGTCCTCCACACTGTCCAAAATAGTGGCTCCTGGACTAGAGTTTAGAACACCTTGCTCCTGGTCAAGAACCACGACTGGTCCCACGGTCCATGAAAGTGGTCATGGTCGGCCCTATAAGATTTTTATGTGGGGTTATTTAAGTTTTTCCTCGTATTGGTTCGACACAAAAAGTACGCCGTTTAACCCATAAACTATGTGGTTTTGATGAGATTTAGCCTAGAAACATAACAGGAACTTACCTAAGTAAAATCATTTATCAAAACATAGAAAAATTATAGCGTAAAAGAGGAAAAGGAGGCGAGCAATCCTAGCGATAGAATGCATCAAGGTTCTATTAGTTTCAGCCCCAAAATCAAAATATTTCTTCATGAATTGGTTTTCAGGCATGTGGAATTTCACTTTTTCACCCATTAAGTCCCTAAATTTCAATCAGATCGTTGATTCCGTTATTATCAACTAGACCTATAATTTCTAGAACTATAGTAGATTATTGTGAATTAGTTTCTTAATGTCCCAAATCAGTTTATCATGACTTTTAGCATGTTTTAGTATAAATCCCTTCATAATTAAGAACCCTAGCGATAAGTTGTTTAGTTAATTAATTACACTTTCTAGGTAAGTTATTATAAATAATTTAGATATTTTCATAGAGACATGCCTCAGTTTTGAATGTATCATTATTAGTATATTAATGTTGAATTCTTAGATTTGCATGTTAGTATTTTGAACTATCCAGTACTATGGTATTTAACTTATAATGTGTCAAATTAATTAATCATATGGGAATCTTAATGACGAGTGGACCAGGATCCAACACCCTCAAGTCCTAGACTACATACCCCATAGGTTGTAAGTCCCCTCTGTGGGCAAGACACTCTTGATAACGCCAACATACCTCTATACCTTTTCCTGGGTATATTGTCTCCTCTCGATGAGGCGTATAGATTGGACTCCACATGCAGCTAATGTGATTTTATGTTAGTTAATAGTAGATCTTCTACACTTCAATCAGACTATATTGCATTTTGCCATGTTATCAGTATTGTTTCATATTCAATTTCAACATGTATTCAGTATTTCATGTGGAGTATTCTCAGTTGTATCATGCCTATGTCATGTCATTGTTCAGATATATTGTTTTATTAAGTTATGTTGTTGTTTAGTTTTACTATATCCTGCATGCTTAGTATCTTTCAAGTATTGACGCATACTCTACGCTACATCTTCTCACGATGTAGAATCAAGTCCTAAGTAGTCACCTTACACATAGATCGGTTCCTCATCTTCAGTTCACCAACATCTCTGGTGAGTCCTCATTATTCGAGTACTAGTGACATATTTATCTTTTCTTGCTTTTAGCTTTAGTTTCATTTTTTCTAGATGTAGTTTGGGCATGTCCCAATATTTTTAGTAAGTAGAGGCTTTATTTAAGATATAGTTAGTTTCAACATTAGACATAGAGTTTGTTTTCTCACGTGTATGAAGACTCACACTTTTCTTACATTTATACCGTATGTATAGGTATTCCCCATCATTCTAGACTTTCATATGATTTAGCTTTCACATAGTTTTAATTTTTTCCATTTATCTTTAGTATGCTCATGATTATGCCAGCAAGGTTTGCTTTGGGTCACTCGTAACCCGAGGTTTCGTGTCCGCATCCAGGGGTAGCCTCGGGGCCTGACATTTCCTCTCCTTTTAAATGTTGTAAAAATATTTACTCTTGGAAATACTTATAACCCATATATTCATTTTGTAAAATGAAACTCAACTCTCCTCGACATAGAAAGGGGGGAAATTATTTGGGGACTAGTATTTGAAGAATGTCCGTGATGCGGACCTGGGCGCTAATTTTTTCCTGGTCTATTCTTCCTCTCCCAAACATGATTCAACTCATACCCAAGGTCAAAACTTTCGAATTCTTATAAACGTGAATCATTTCAGTGAAACCTACACAAGAACTATCAATTTAGTAACCTCATTTGCAAACCCTCGACTCAAGAACTCAAAACAACACTCCACTAATAATTAAATTCAAGAACCCTTCAAGAAGATAGCAATTCAACTATAAGAATGAATTCATGGGTAAAAGATTACATGATTGGTGTAAGGGAGAAGAAACCAATCACTAGGGAAGCTTACATACCTTAATTTGGCGAAACAATTCCTCGATTCCCAAGAAATCTTGAAGATTTTTTTGAAATTTTCCTTGTTTTCTCCTCTTGAACTTTTCTCAAAATCATAAGCGTGATTTTGTATTATGAGAAGTTATCTAAGTTAGTTTAGACCCCTAAAATATTTCCAAAAACGTTTAAAGGTAATGGGGTAAGAAAACGACAAAAACACACCTAATTAATTTTTTGGTAAATTTCCGTTTCTGGATAGTCTAACTTCAAATGGGCATATCTCCCTCATCAAAACTCGGATTTAGCAAACTCGATGCAATTGAGAAGATGATTCAAAGGCCTTTGATTTGATATCTTATGGGTTACCTAACTAATTTTGTACTGAAAGTTATGGTTGATTGAAGTTGACCCAAAACATACAACTTAAGTTTAACTTGAAAAATATTAAATTAACTTATTTCAAGTTAGTTCTTTCTAAATTTAGCTCTTCCTAAGACTGATGTGTTACAATACCTTCCCCGTGGGAACATTCATCCTTAAATGAGATCACTCTAAGTATACTAAGGGTGGCAACATCTAATACCCAAGTCAAACACCCAATATGCAATTTAACACAAAATAGTATATCAATTAATAAAGTGTTTTAAAAAAATTATTACCTACTTTTGGAATTTCTCCTTAAAAAAAGAGATGCGGGTATATCTTCTTCATGTCCTCCTCAACATCCCAAGTAGCTTCCTCAACTAACTATTTCCTCCATAAGACCTTGACTGATGCAACCTCTTTGGTTCTCAACTTGTGATCTGGCAATAAAGTATCTCAATGGTAATTCTTCATAAGATTGGTTGTATTTAATAGCAATATTTTTAGTAGGTGTAATTAGTGAAGGATCTCCCGTGCATTTCCTTAACGTTGAAAAGTTGAATATTGGATGGTCGGCTGCTACTGACGGTAGCGCCAAATGGTAGGCTACATTGCCAATCCTATTTGATATCCAATAAGGAAAAGTATACATATAACTAAGTTTCCCCTTCTTTCCAAACCTCATAACACCCTTCATTGGTAAAACTTTCAAGTACACCCAAGCATCAACCTAAAACTCTAAGTCTCTTCACCTAACATCAGTATATGATTTCGAATGAATTTTCTTTGTTCTCAACCTATATTGAATGATCTTAATTTTATAAATATCTTGATGAACCTAGTTTTTACCTATTAACCCAGCTTCACAAATTTAAAAACATCGAATAGGAGATCTACATCTTCTCATATAAAGAGCATCACAAGAATCCATCTGGATGCTAGAGTGCTAACTGTTGTTGTATGAAAACTTAGTGAAAGGTAAGTGATTATCCCAATTACTTTGAAAATATATCACACAAGTACTCAACAAATCCTCTAAAGTATGAATTGTATGATCTGCATGACCATCAGTCTCAGGATGGAAAGCAGTAAAAAATCATCTTTGAACCCAAACCTTTCTGGAAAGACTTCAAGAATTATATTGTTAATTGTGCACCTCTATCTGAAATGATGGACACTGAAATTCCATGAAGTCTGACTACCTCTTGAATATATAATCTGGAATAATGTTATACTTAATAACTTTTCTTTACCAAAAAGAAAAGGGTTGATTTAGTCATCCAATCTACAGTAACAAAAATTGAATCATGTTGCATACGAGACCTCGGAAATTTTTTTAATGAAATTCATATTGATCATCTCCCACTTCCATTTTGGAAGATCTATGTTTTGATCCATGCCATCGGGCCTCTAGAGCTCTACCTTTACTTGTTGGAAATTCGGGCAATTATCAACGAACTTTGCAATACAACTCTTCATACTAATCCACAATAGACTTCTCTCAAGTAACAATATATCTTTGTGAAACCCGGATGGAAAGAGTATATAGATCTATAAGATTCATCCATGATCCTCTATTGAAGTTCATCCACATTTCCTACTCACGACCTACCTTTATACCTCAAGACATCATCTCCCCCTTGTTCAAAAGCCATCATTTTATGCTTATGAACATTTGCCTTCAATTTGATCAAAATAGGGTCTTGTTTTTGTTTCTTTTACACTTAGAACACTAGTGATGATTCATCTACATTTATCACCAGTACTCATCCTTCATTGCAATCTATTAACTAGACTCTTAATCATGCAAGTTTGTGAACATCTTTTGCTAACCTTTCCTTTCTCAACATGGGAAGTACTGCCCATCCATAACCTACTCATGGCATAAAAAACAACATTAGCCTTACAAGGGTGATAGAGAATACTCATGTCATAATCCTTGAGTAACTCCAACCACCTCCTTTGTGCAAGATAAAGTTATTTCTAACCGAATGCATACAGGAGACTCTTGAAATCAATGAACATCATAGATATAGTGATGCCATATTTTAAAAGTAAACACAAGATCAGCCAACTCTAGATAATAAGTTGGTTGATTCCTCTCATGAATTTTAAGTACATTGGAGGCATAAGGTATAACCTTGACATTCTGCACTAATACACAACTCAATCCAACTCTAGACGCACAATAATACACAACAAAGCCTTGTGTACCCTCTGCAAGGTTAACACTGGGCAGTAGTCAATCGTGTTTTGAATTCTTCAAATTTTTTCTCACAAGATTCAGACTATTGAAAATTTGTTATCTTCGGATTCAAATTTGTCAAAGGGGACAAAATAGATGAAAACTCCTCGACAATCCTTCTATTATAACTATCTAACCCCAAGAAACTCCTAATATGAGTTGGAGATGTGGTTGTAGGCCAATTCTACACTGTATCAATTGTTTGAGTGTCAACTTGAATCCCATCACCTGAAACAATATTGTCTTGTAATGCTACATACTAAAGACCAAAATCAGACTTGGAAAATTTGGCATACATTTCTGGATCTCTGAGAGTTTGCAGAACTATTTTGAGATTAATAGAATGATCCTTATTATTATTCAAATAAATAAAATTCCATCAATAACCATCATAAGAAAAAATATCTACATAAGTCTTAAACAATTTGTTCATAAGATTCATGAACTCTATAGGAGCATTAGTCAAATCCGAAGACATGACTAGAAACTCATAATGTCCATAGCGGGTCCTGAATGATGTTTTTGAAATGTTACTTTCTCTTACTCTCAATTGATGATAGACCGATCTGAGGTCTATATTAGAGAATCAAGTGGCACCCTAAAGTTGATAGAAGGATCATCAAATCTCTTGAAGGGGATACTTATTCTTTATAGTAACCTTGTTCAATTTGAGGTAGTTAATACACATCCTAAAATAACAATTTTTCTTCCTCACAAATAAGTATGGAGCGCCAAAAGATGAGATACTTGGTTGAATGATACCTTTATCAAGAAGGTATTTCAATTGCTCATTTAACTCTTTTAACTCAACAAAAACCATTATGTATGGTGAAACAGAATTAGGTCGAGTATTAGGAAAAATATCTATGTCGAAGTCTGTTTCTCTCTAAAGAGAGATTTTTGGAAGATAATTTGGAGATACCTCTAAAACTCACTCACAAAATGAACTCACAGAATAAGTGGTGTCTCAACACTTGATTCATTAACTCGGACTAAGTGATAGACACACTCTTTGAAAGCTTACTTTTTGGCCTTAAGGTACAAAATAAAATGACCCTAAGCACTAATGAATTATTCCTCCATTCAATAACTATCTAATAAGAAACATGAACTAAACTACTCATGTTTTACAATCAACTAATGTACAACAAGCGTGAAGCCAATCCATACCTAGAATAACATCAAAGTCTACCATATCTGACTTGATTAAGTCACCCATAGTGTTCTTGTAGTTGATAGAAATGGTACAATCACAACAAACTGTACCAACTAGAATAGACTCACTAATAGGTGTGGAGACGTTAAAGAGCTCATGAAGTTCCTCAGGAAGAATATCAAAATTCATAGAAGTGTATCGAGTCACAAATGATAGAATCACACCTTAATCAAGAAATTAATAAAAGAAAAAAAAAATTATTTTGCTCATACGAGTTACAATATTAAGTGAATTCCGGCGACTAGTAATTGCATACAAACATTTTGTTCCTCCGCTTGCACCTGAAGTAGCTTTTTTAGGTTCAACTCTATATGGTGGATCCGCAAAATAAATTGGGCTTTATTTGCCCTATTACCACTACATCGCCTTTTCTTAAGGAAATATCTCATGAAGTGACTCTAACTTGAAGTAATAAGTGGAATGTTTATGACACGCTCTTCGGTGGTTCCTACCAAAGTTACACATGCAAAAGTCTAGCTAATTACCTCCTTGTGTCACATACCTTGAGACTGTGTAGTTTGAACTCTAAAGTTTGGATAATTCTTATTGTTAAACTCAGCTCAATTCCTTGGTACAAGTGCAATAGAAGATGATAAAGCGGTTCCTGTTGGCTTTTCTTGGAAAGATGACCGATTCAAATTGTTCTTTTGTTGCTCGAACTCATTTCCTATTGTCTTTGCCTTTTGTTTTCAGAACTCTTCTCTATATCTCATCTTATCTTCCTCAAAATGTTGCACATGGATCATCAACCTCTCCACGTCTATGTAACTACTGGGTTCTATTGTTATAAAAATGTTAATGGGTTGAATAAGGTTCGAACAACTTTTTCATAGTACTAGTATTTTCTCAACCTTATCCAGATTCTTAGGAAATTTGAGTCATCAAGTTGTAGGGAAATCTTGTAGTAATCGGGTTTATTAAATAGTAATTTGATTATATAATTTGTTAGATAACTCGTTAAGAGATCGCTCTGACTTTACAGAATTGAATTTGGAAAAATAGACCTTTGGGAATCGACCGTAGCATTCAGGGTACTTTCTGAGCGTAGTGGATTAAGAGTATGTTGTGAAAGGTGAAAATTGAAAATCCCAAAAAAACTCACTAACTCACTTCGTCTGTTGCAGTGATATTCTTGCCGCTGCAGCAATGCCACTGCAGCGGGAGGGGTACCACTACAGAGGATGAGGCAGAATTCAATGATAGGATTTTTGGGATTTTTCAAGATAGAGCTCATTAATTCAATAAGTGCTGCTGGGCAGGATTGGTGCCGCTGTAGTGATGACGCTTCAGTGGGATTGGTGCCACTATAAGGGTTTACGGGTTTTAAAATTGTATATTAAACCCTTAGACAACCTTATTTTGTATTTTTTGAATTTTTGGGTTAAGAGACGACCCCTAGGATATTCAAACTCGTTACACCATTCTTTAAGATAGAGGTAAGATTTTTACTCCATGAATTCGTTTTACGATCCGTATGACATTTTAGAATGGGTCAATATTTATGGGAAAGAATTTCTTGAAGAATCCTTTGGTGGAATCAACCTAAAGTGACTAGTTGGGGTTATGGGTTTGAACTAGGATTCATAGTTTGTTCGTATTCAAGAATTTAGTGTTTCTTTTTTTATTCTCGTATAGAAATTGTTATTTCTAGACCACGAACAAGTGGAATGAATTTGGAAAAGGAAAGATGAAGTTGTCTGGGGTTTGAAGCTTATTTTAAGTTAGGTGATGGTTGTGATTATGTGATTGTTTGATATACACTTGCTTTTCATCGTTGTAATACTTGTATACATATGCATGTTGCAATATTGATCATAGATGTTGAAATGACATATATGAATATGGATACATGAAATCATGACTTGAATGTTGATCTCTATGTCTTATTGTGATGTGTCATTGGGATCGGCTGCAACATGTTGTTACACTAACTTGGATCAGATTTCCACGTTCCAGCATGCTAACTAGGATTAGTTGCCATGTGCTGGCATGAAAATTTGATTGGATTGCCACGTTTCATCATGCTAATACTTTGACTTATGTTCCACGAGAGGTCCAACTTTATGATGTCGCATGTGAATTTTGATGTTTATTCTTCATAGTATTTAATATTTCGATATTTATGCATGTGTTATAATGCTGTCATTGCTTCTATATGTTATACTAGTGGGATAACTGTGTGATCCTACCAGTACACAGTGGTTGTGTACCGAGTCATCACTTTCTCTTATTTTTGTTGAGTATATCAAATCTTCACATGACTGTTAACAAACCTCGCTTAGGAGTCAGTGATCGCTTCGGGTTCCAAAGAGAGCCACATCAATTGTGCTGCCATGGAATTCTCTTTATTCTATGTCCACATTTTTTCAGACCTAGGCCTTTTTTAGTTAGTTATATAGTTCACTAGAAATTCTTGTTAGATTTGCTTCTGGCTTCTAGTTTTGGTGCATTTACTTTAAGATTCTAGGTTTATCTTGCGCATCGTTAGTTAGTTAGTTATTAGATCTTTAACTAGTATGGAATTTAACTTGCTTCTGTAACTTAAATGTCTTAGTTTTTAGATTTATTTCTTTGGTTGTTTGCTAGTACTGGTTCTCCTACCGAGTTGTAGTGTGGGTGCCAATTACGACGGTCTGGGACATTGTAACGTCCCGTAGCCAAAATAGATCAAAAATTAGTTTTTAAGAAAAATCTGCAGGTGCTACCAACGGTGGCATCGACGGACCGTATCCTGAACCGCGGTCCATCCTGCACAACCATCTATGGGATCAGAAACTCCCAAAAAAAATTCAACCCAAAAAAATTGGTTAAGTCTTGGACGACAGATGGACTTACGGTCCGTAGGTCAGACGACGGTCCGTAGTCCGTGATTGTCAATCAAGACTCCCTTCACCCACTCTCTGACAAGAGTTATGGATGACCAGCACGATCCGTAGGTGGAATATTTACAGACAGTTAAGGGGAAATGCAGTTGGTTCAAATTTAAATGGTCATAAATCTTAGCAAAAAATGAATTAGGTGTCCTATTACTTACCCACATATGGATAATTGAATTATCTTTCCATAGCCACCGATCTTTCTAAAATCAGATCTCCGAGTGAAAAGTTATGCCCATTTTAGTAAAGGTATGTCGAAAAGGCCCTAACGACAGACCCAACGACGGGGTGTCGGGCAGACGACGGATCGTCAGTCCTGGCCATCGTTTGGTCTGACAGCAACCTTTCCAGTGGTCTTTTGGACCTTTCCCACTCCGTTTAAACCGTAAGTTACGTCGTTTTGACACTATATCATTATATTTTAGTAGTTTAAGCCTAGAAAGATAATTAAAACATATCTAAGTCAAATCATTAAATCAAAAGTTAGAAAACTAGAAGCAAGAAAGGAGAAAAAGCTCAAGAACCTAGTTCAAGAACGAAACAAGTGTCCAACAGTTCCATCCACTAAACTTAAGTATTTTTCCGTGGATTTCATCACCAAGTATGTGGGATTTCACTACTGGGTTCCTTTCAACCATTAGGTCTCTAGTTTTCAGTCAGATTCTTGATTCTCTTGTCATGATTAAACATAGGGTTTCTAGCTTCAAGAGAACTTCATGAATTTATTATTTTTGATGTTCGAAATAAGATTATCATGTTATTATTTAGTTTATTGCATGAAGTTCAAGCCCTAGCTTTGTATTTCTTTTGTTCTCGAATTACACATGCTAGGTCAGATATTTCAGACACTTCAGATATACATGCCTCAGTTATAAATGCATAATTACCAGATTAATTGTTGTATTCTTAGTTTGAATGTTATGTTTCGAGCTATCCAGTATATACAGAAACTCAAACATAATCAGTAAATTTACATAATTTATGGGAGTAGCATAATACAGGGTTGGACTAGGGTTTGGCGTACACAATAGTCCCAAAACTACTAGCCAAGTAGGTTGTAAGTCCCCTCTGTGGACAATCAGTTTAGTGATCACGCCAGCCTGCCTTTATAGCTCTGGCAAGTTATATTGGGTCCTCTCGATGGGCGTATACATCAGACTCCACATTTAGCTCATATTGTTTTATTATCGGTTATTAGTAGCTCCCAAAGATCATTCAGACTCTCTGCATTGACCATTTATCAGTATATTCAGTATTAAGTTTCAGGATGTTATAAGTTTGTCATTGCATGTAGTTAGCTCAGAATTCAATTTATCATGTCAGATTATCATAATTGCGGTTATGCTTGTTCAATTATGTTTTATTTCAGCTTTACTGTATCCTACATGCTCAGTACCTTTCAAGTACTGAAGCATACGTGTGCTACATCTTCTCATGATGTACGTTTAGGTTCTCAACATCCAGATCATGCATAGATCAATTCTCAATCTCAAGTTCAGCAAATTCAGTGGTGAGTCCTCATTCTCCAAGGACAACAGTCATGAGTTTCATTTCATTCTTTAGTCATTTAGTTTATGTTTTTGCTAGATTTTTCCCATCTTTTTAGATTTAAGTATGATTTAGCTTCCGCATCACTTTATTATCTGTAGTATGCTCATAATCATGCAAGCAGGGTTAGATTGGGATCATTTGTGGTCCTAGGTTTCGTGTTCGTGTCTTGGGGGTGGCTCGGGGCGTGGTAGTTATGATACTCAATGTCCCCTATCATCATTGCATCTTTACCTTTTTGCTTGACAAACAAGAACCCATACATAAACAAGCTCATCTTACTCCTCATATCACAAATCATCTCCTGAGCATAATGGGACAGTTGAGCGACCTTGAAACTATACTCATGCACACTTATGGATTCCTACTTCAAGTTAAGGAATTGTCTTACCTTTGCCTCCCTCAGCTCACGAGAAAAGAAAACCCAAGAAGACCACTTCAAACACAACCCAACTCACAATAGGTGCACACTCCACTCCATTCTTCTTCCATTGTTCATATCATAATCTAGAAACACCCTTCAGTTGGTATGTAGCTAGTTCCACACCTTCAGCATCTTAAAAATGCTCACCTCAAGCTCTTTCTGCAACTCTTCCACATATTTTTCCATATTCTTAATGACACTTGAACCAATGAAATCTGGAGGGTTCTTGTGTAAGAACTTATGGATCCTAAATGTATTAGCCATATACATTCGATTCCCTTTTTTTTGTCCATCTTTGTTGGTCAATACTTGAGTCAACATCCGATAGAATCCTGAACTAAGAAGTAGTGACCTCTCCATGGGGTTGCTCTTCTTGTTTGTTGGAGACCCCGTGATCCTAAGGATAACCATTCTTCCTAAATGGATTACCTCAAATAGTTTTTCTTGGAGGCATGATCTTAAAAGATACGCACATGTACGGATAAGAAAGAAACTTTTATAGAGTTGAAATCTATCACTTGAAATAAGTATGGAAAAAGTTAGATAGTTCGTAAATGTCGCAACCTCGTCATTGTAGATGTGGCGCGTTTCAAATTGATAACTAAGACACTATAGACATGATTTCATATACACGTAGGACTCTTGAACCCTGTGCTCTGATACCAAGTTTGTCATGCCCCGAGCCTACACCCTGGACACGACTGACACTCGAGAACCATTGTTGGTTCCCAAGGGAACCCTTGGCCTTACTCAATACTCAACAGAAGACATACTCATAAATATAAGAACCTAAAAGTAACTCCACTCATAACAAAACAACTTCTTGTACTAGAGACCACACGCCACAAATTTGGATTCCATGGTTTGAAGAGTTGTGCAAGTTTTTTCTTACATTTACATGAAATAGCACAACAATTAATTAAGAAATCATAACCACATATTTATTTTCTATAATACCGGTTAACAGTCTAGTCAGCTTAGATAAAACCTCTTATGAATAAATTAGATCCACTATAACATAGTGATTGATATGCACTTTCCTTTAGATTTAATAATATTTTCTTTGTTACTTTCAGATGATATCTCTCACGCTTGGATTGATGCTTGCCGACCAGACTTACGCCATAGAAAATGTCTGGGTGACAGGTATCCAGCCCCAAGCCTACACCCTAGACGTGGTTGGCAACTAATGACCATTGCTGGTCTTAAGCGAACCCTTTGCTTGGCTTACTTAACTAAGCGGAAGACTTAACTCAAATACACAGTCTCATGATGTAACATAACGAAATAATAAGTTGGACAAACTTGCACTTAAGTCTCATAACAAGGAAATCTTAATACAGAAATAAGAGACTCTAAAAATATTGTCCGACTATCTACGAAGCCTCCAAAATACTATGATGAATTTAAGGGCAGACCCCAGAACATCCTTTATATTAAATACTAGAAATTGAATAAAAGTATCCTTTAGAATGCAAAGAGTCTCACCACTGACTACGAATACTCAACTAGATCAACGAGGCATTGGATTATACTGATCTTAATTACCTTCTTCTGCATTAGAAGACGATGCAGGTAAACTAACATCAGTACATTGAATGTACGAGTATGTGAGTTGGAATGCTAAACGACAACTTAAATGTTGAAAAGAATAAGATCAACTTACCTTGACTCTCCCCTACTCATGAATACTCTACTCAATGTGTATATATAAGGCAATTAAAACACATGCGATATATATAAGTCTTTGAAAAACAGTAAAAAACGTAGTTCGTTAAAGAAAATGCAACAACAAACTCAACTTTACAGATATATGAAAGTAATATAGTTTTATGGGAGATTCTCTAACCGACAATCATCATTATGAGGCTAATTGATAGTATAACATATTACCTCACATTTCAAAAGGACTTTGCTATACCTTGCTGTCAGTATAGAACCTTAACTACTAAGTGGATCCACTAGTCTGCTAAAAAGCACTAAGGAATCATCAAAAAAGTATGATCCTTCATCTTTCCATGTTGGCTACAAGGTTTATGGGGTCATGAGTTAATATGAACTTGCGTCCCCATATCAGTGCTTGATACGCTCAAATTACACCTTCCTAAATAAGTATAAGCGGTTGTAATCAAGGAGAGAAACCAACTAGTAGGTTCGGGTTGATCCCACGAGAAAAATGATTTAGACTTAACTTCAATGTATGATTATGTCTATTTAGCCAAGGTTTTTCCAAAGACAAGTTATTAAAGAGGGGGGGGGGGTTGTGAAAAACGTTTCTTTAACACCTTTAAGTTAACAAGTAAGCAAAAGTAAAATTATAGTTTTTATCAAGTTATGAGACTAAATAGGGTATATGTGTTCCCCATAGGTTCAAAACATCGTATTCTTAGAAATAGCAATTTTTTCCTAGTGTTTTGCATGTAAAGTGGTAAGTTATGTATCTCTAAATGGTCCGACATCGAGAAAATTTCAGACCGCACCTTGGTCCGGCTACGTGTGTATAAGATACTAACCATTACTGTTAGCTCATATTAGACATTATAATTGATGTATGACTTAGTTGTTATTTCGCACCAATCGACACTATCCTATTAGATTGTATCCCACTAAATCTATGTTGATAAATCGTTCCTTATTACTACCTCCTTGGTCCGGCAAGCAGCAACAAGGCCTGTTCTAAGCGTGCACTCGTTAAAAAGACTTCTAAACGAAAGAATTATCAATACATGCAAGAACCTATTTGAGAAATGCTTATTTGCTAGGTCAACTTTGTTACTTACTCATGGTTCCCACAACCCTAGTTGTGGATTTAGTTACCCATGCAAGCTACATCACAATTCATAGCATTTAAAGAAGAAATCATTAATTTACTTCAACAATATGTGTAAACCCAAATAATCAACTTGAAATTCCAAGATAAAGCTTCAATCCAAATACGGAAATTGATTGATTGCTAAAGTTTGCAAAAACCAATCTCCAATCAAAAGTAGAATAATACTAATAATGTCCCACCTCAGAAACGTGATTTTAATCCCCAATTTATAGAAAACATTGTCCTAATCTAAAAGAAATTGAAATAAGGAAAGTTTGTCCAAAAATGTGACACTGATCGACGACCCAATCGACCCCGTTGATTGCCTTTGTCAGTCCAGACATAGAATCTTTATAAATCAGTTATTGGGATCTTCTCAGAATTGATCGACGGTTAACCAGTATGGCCCGTCAATCATTTGAGTTTATTTTTCCAAACTTGGTCACAATTCCTTGATCATCTCCCTCATCCTAAACTGCACATCGACAGTTACCTCCTATGGACCGTCGATTGAAAGACGGGCCGTCGATGGCCTTCGTGGGTCATGTTTCTGCACTCTTTTCCATCTGCCTTCCACATTTTTAGTATGGACATCTTTCTTGCAAAACAAACATAAAAACATGTTAAAACTACTACAAAAAGGCTATAGACACACACAAATCTTAAGCTAAATTCATTGAAGACACCGTTAAACCACGAAACATTAACACCCTCAATAAAAATTTGTTGTTTTTCTTCAAGCGACACATTATTACTCAAAACAATACTTATACAAAAGTATACTCTTTTAAGCCTTTGCAATAAACCGGTTATGAATCCCGACTCTTTCTTTGCTATAGTGCATGCTTACTCTCTTTGGTTCGACAAGCTAACTCATGTGGACCACATTATGACACAAACTCACCAAACTTCTATTGTTTTGCCTCTAACCAATATAACAGCATTCGGACACCACAACTAGTGTCCTCACTTTTAAAGAAATCCTTATTTTTTGCACAGTGATTTTAAGTTTGGGTAAAAGGATCTTTGTTCAAAACTCACGCTCATAAACAAGTTCAAATATATCTATTACTGTCGTCATAGGTTTTCCCTTATTTTCTTTGCTTAGGTTCACCACACTAGACTCTAGGATCACGGTAGAAATTTCTTGGCTTGTAACGTTGGCTTAGAGTCAGGTGTGGTAGATTTGGGTATATATTTAGTGACTTTTGTCATCTTTGATATTTTCGCTAAGCTTCCTACCTCTTTTCATTGACATTTATGCCCTACTTTCTTTGTTTTTCATCTTTTCCTTGCTCCCCTTTTTTGGATATGACTTTTATTTATTTGTCAACTTTTTCTCTTCAAACTCTTTTCTTTATTTTCTTTTGCTTTTCTCTTCGTTTTCATTCAATTGTTAATTTCACCGAGTAACATCTTTCACTCATTTTCTCTTTTCTTTTCAACATTCAACTCTTTTCATACCCATTTTTGGGTTCTCACTCATAATAGCCACCCTCGACTCATGGATTTTCCATGAGTTGAGGTACACAATTCCCGAGGTTGGGTCGAGGTAAAGACGAGGTCATTTTCTGCATTAGCCACCTTCAGCATAGGTTTTTGGCCTAAGCCGAGGTGCACATGACCAAGGAGGGACCAGGGCCAAAACATTAAACCTGGGAAGGTGAGTTGGTGATAAAAAAAATAGGTCTATTATATGCTCAATTGATTTTGATCAAAATGGATGAAACTTTCTTTTGGTTAACTTTATTTTAAGCTAGATGTTTGCTTATTGGAACAAGGGCCTAGTATCCTTTCATAGTCTTTTAACACATATCCTCTATGTAGGACAAACATGGAATGTTCTAGCTAGGTACCAACTGTTGAACACTAAAAAGTCCTCACACTCTCTTGACACCTCATTACACTATCTGACTGTCAGATTTCCCAATTTAGGTGTTAGTTGAGGGTCATACAGTGGGTGCCTATCTATGTCATGCTTAGACCAACACATTTTACTCATTTTCACCTAGTCATGCAAGCACTTTCAAGGACGGGATATAATTTAATTTCAGCCGTCGTGCTTCATATTTCATGCTTTTATACTTTGTACAAGTAAAAAATTAACCAGTCTCTTGGGGAAACGGAACAAAGGCAAGAAAACCCCAAGAGATGATTATGAGTTGGGCTACTCAGAATTCACCCTAACACTCACTTTCCATTTACACACACCAACAAAAAGAGCATGACATTTTCCCTAATGCATAAAAAAACATAAGTATAGGGTAGTAGGTGAAGCAAACATGATGCGCATAGGGCCCACGATCTCCCAACAAGTGGGCGGATCCAGTTTCACGGAACCTGTAACATCAGTGCGTGGGTCACCCTCAGTGGTGCCCATATCAATATCCTCACCATCAATGGTGCTCCTCTCACCGTTCAGTGTCATGGAACTAGATGCCCCAACAACCATCTCTCATTCCCTAATATGGAGGGCCTTCTCATCTACCAAAGAAGCCCTCCTAGCAGCCTCAAGGTCTGTCCTTTATTTATTCCTCACACGGGCATCACTTTTGCCTCAGTGGTGAGGCTAGAACGGATCCTCTTGGCATGACCACGTGGCTCAGCCTGCGTCTCAATAGAAGGCTTAAATAAATCTTCAACCACTGTGTCCTTTGCTAGCTCTATAGGCACACTCTCTTACTCTGTCACCCTCATCTCTAAAATGGCGTCCATATCGGCTCGTTATTTAACCATCGCATCCTGAAGAGTAGTGAGTTGTATGGTAAAGGTTGGTCATGCTAGCACCCTTAACTCAAAGACGTGAAGGTGCTGGTGAACCCTCAAATTTTTTTGCTTAGTCTGCTGGCGTCCTCAACATCATAAAAGGATTTCTGCATCCAAGGTTGTATGTGGCGAAGAACGGTGGCCATCTAGGTCTCTAATCTCTGGATCGTTCTAGGGGGACCAGTACTGCAGAGTGAGGCATGGACCGGAATGAGCTGGGGTCTCGACTGGTGGCATGGAGGAATCAACAGGGGTGGTGTCATCAGGCTCTGAAGTAGTAGGGTTATCCCCTTGGGCTAACTCTACAGTGTCCGCCAAGTTCTCACTCAACGGATGCATCTCAACTTTGTACCCTCTTTAAGGTTCCTCTACATTGGACTTGTCCTTGTTAAGACCTATATCAACAGTCCCCACCGTAATACATAGTGTATCACAGTGCCTGATTGGCACTGCGACATCCCTGCATAAGTGGAAGATGAGAAAAGCAAAGGGTGAGTAGTAGAATTCTTGAAAGCCCTCTCGTAGATCACCGTGATCAGCACCTTAGAAAATCTATCTCCAACCCCGCCACTAGAGGTGCTACAAATATCGCCCTATACCATGTAACAACATTATCAACATTTGTCGGTGATAGGCGGTGTTAGACCAACAACTAGAAGAACTTGGCTGCAAAGGTTAGGGTGGCCTTTTTAATCAACCCTCGGGGGTATAACACCCAATCGGCCCTCTCACCATCAGTCGCCAAATGTTGGGCCAGCCATTTCTTCATTGTCTCTCTCTATTCAGTAGTCCTCGGAAACACGCCACTTTTGATAGTCTCCCACATGTAGTCAAATTCTGTAGTCACGAGGGTCCATTGTGTTTCACTGGTGGGGACATATAGGAACTGATGAAGGGTGTCCTCCGAGATGTAAACCTGGCAGCCTTTGACTAGTATAGAGGTGAGTGGGCATTGTTTGGCAGGTTTCGCCTGTCTATCAATATATCCTCTGAGAGTAGCCACATAGGAAGCATAGCCTTGTATATCTCCTCAATGTAGGTACCAAGACATCGCACCATCAGTATATCTTGTACGGCTAAACAATCTTTGCAGCTCGGTGACCATTTGCAAACTTCCCATAAGAACTTGACGCTCTACTGCCACCAACCGGGACATCACCCCCTTCTCATTCAACATTTTTGTGTTCCTATACGTGGTGGTTCCCATCAATGCACCACCGGATGGATTCTTTAGCCATGGGTGAGGGCTCATCTTCTGCGGGAGCGGGTGCAGTCTCTGAGTTATCATCCTCATCAGACGAGGCTTGGTGGTCTTGACTCTCCGATCGAGTGACTCCCTAGGAGGCGGAACATGAGGTAGTGGCCCCATTTGACCCAGAAGATTGGGTCGACCCTCATATAGAACCAAATTTAGATCCTGATGCTCTTATAAAACTAGAGGCTGCCCTGTTCGGTGATCAGTCAGTGTACGCTCCTCATAAGACTGGGAGGGAGTGACTTCACTGGGAACTACCTTCCGAGGGGTACCCCTAGTGACTCGTGCAGCTGGTGTTAGGATTATGTCACCCGAGGGAACGTATTCTGGATCTTGCTTATTGTCGGAGATGACAACCTTCCGACAAAACGGGGCCACTGACTTGGACTTGTCCTTTGGGAAGAATATATCCTTCTTAGGATCCATTTGTATGTGTAGAGCAGTTGCTAGTGTCACTTCAGCAACATTACATACTCGAAAAACTTCGGGCGAAGACAATTTAAAAAGTAAAAAACAAAGTTCAGTTCTTTAGAGTTAGGTCGAAGGGCAGTATCGATGGTCCATCGATAGGGTCCATCGTCTTACACTTTGAATAATTCAAATTAATCAAAAATTTCAGAACTCTCAGATTGAAATGACGAACGTGCAGAACAGGCTATCAATCAATCGATGTACAGTAGTCCACTTTCGTGCAGAACTGCCGTCGTTTCAGACCTCAACAATCTTAGGCTGGTCCAATCAACGGACCGCATCAACGGCTCGTTGATCCAACGACGGGGTCTCGTACTGTTGGCATGAGATAGACTTTAGGCCATTTTACAAGATCTATTTTTTTTACAACTTTAGACCACTCAAGTTTGGATATGACATTTTAACACCTGAAAGACCATTTCGTTATTCCTAGAGTTTCATTTTCAAATACATTCAGCCACAGTACGAAACCCTAAGTCGGAATTGGAAAAAACTACAACACTAACCATATTTTAGATGGGTTATAAGGCGACACAACAACATTTTTCATTCTGAGAAACGTAATACTCGAGTTATTAGCACGTGATATTAATTAATTTAGTCCCTATGTCAAGACCAACATCCGAATTTCTATTCAACAACTATGAATGAGAATTCAAAGTGTAAAGGAAATTGAAATACCTTGAGTTCAGAGATGTTTGGTTGTGAGAGACTACGTGCCCAAACTTGTTAACCGACCAATAAACAACGAAGAGACAAGAGAATTTGGGGTTTGGGGAATTTTAGGGATTTTGATTTGGGAATGAAATGGAATATACGAGGATGATGGTTTGTGCTATAGTAAATAAATAAAGGGAGAAAAACAATTTTGGAAAGGGATTTTAAAAGAATTTGAAGGTGGGAATGAATATGAACCGTTATGTCCTTTAATATTATCGGCCGGGTTGGGTCACTGGCAGTTAGTACCTATTAAACCCCGACAGTCCATCGACTTGGACTATTATTTGCATCTAGACTTAGAAAATTTAAGAGACCTAGCATGTGAAGATTCCATTGACGATCCGTCGATTGAATGATGACCCATCAATGGAGTCCGTAGACCTATGCACCAGCCCATTCCTGCAGATGTTTTTTTGTTTTTGTCCATTCAAATGTAACACCCATTAGAACATTCTTTTTGTCTTTTTTTAGAAACTTTTGAGACATGGATGCTACACTAATCTCTAGCCAACACTATCACACAAGAAAGAATGAAATAATATTAAAAAATGAAACAAGAATATAAGACTATTTTGTACAAAGAAAATAAAACCTATCGTTGGCTAGATGATACAACTTTGGTTGCCTCCCAAGAAGCGCTTGATCTAACATCACCGCACGGCGAAGACTCCATGTTTACTCAGACTTCATCAAGGTGATAGGTCTCAACAACTTCATGGACACTCTCCGCGTTCCCTAGGTAGATCTTAATACTTTGTTTGTTGACTGTGAACTTTGCGACCTCCTTATTCTCCAACTCAATTGCTCCATGTGAAAATACTAGAGTGATGAGAAATGACCCTGTCCACTTTGACTTGAGTTTGCCTGGAAACAAGCATAGCCTAGAGTTGAATAGAAGCACAAAATCACCAACCGAAAATTCTCTCTTTTGGATCCTTTGTTCGTGATACTTATTTATCTTCTCTTTGTAGATGGATGAACTTTCATAGGCTTTAAAGAGTAACTCATCAAGATCATTCAATCCATTTAGTCTTTGTTCCGCCACTTCATTCGAGTCCATCTTATGTTTCTTCACTGCCCATATGGCTTTGTGCCCTAACTCGACCGGCAAGTTAAAAGCCTTCCCATATACAAGTTGGTATGGAGATATACCTATGGGTGTCTTGTATGCAGTCCGGTAGGCCCAGAGAGCATCATCAAGCCTCCTTGACCAATCCGTTCTATTAGCATTCAGCTTTTTTGCAAGAATTTGCTTGATCTTTGATTAGATACCTCAACTTGCCCGCTAGGCTATGGATGATAAGGAGTAGCCACATGATGGAGAACCTCATATTTCTCCAATAGACCTTTGAACAACATTTTATAAAAGTAAGAGCCACCATGACTTATAATGGCTCTAAATGTGCGAAATCTGGAGAAGATATTCTTTTTCAAGAACGCAGTGACACATTTTCCTTCTTTGTTATGAAGCACTATTGCTTCCACCCATTTTGATACATAGTCGACCACCATAAGTATATATTTCATCCCATGAGAACTCACAAACGAGCCCATAAAATCAATGCCCCATACATCAAACAACTTAATCACCAAAATAGGATTTAAGAGGAGTTCATGTCTCCTAAAAATTCCTCCATCTTGTTGGCACCGATCACATGACTTGGCAAAATAGTGAGCATCTTGGTGGATGGTTGTCCAATAGTACCCACACTGTAAGATCTTATGCGTAGTACGGATACCACTATGGTGCCCACCCATAGGCTAGGAGTGACATGCCTCCAAAAACTCAACATCACAACCTCCAATACACAATGACAAATAATCTCATCGACACAATTCCGGTATAAGTAAGGCTAATCACAAAAGAAAATTTTCATATAATGCATGAACTTTTTCCTATGGTGGAAGGATAAATCCGGCGGAACTACATCACTTGCCAGGTAGTTCGCAAAGTCTGCGAATCATGGGATCAAATCCTAAGAAGCGACGAATACATGTTCATCTGGTAATGCATCATCAATTTCAGCCTCTTCACCCAATTCTCGCATAGCTTCAATCCTCCAACATGGAAAAATGGTCGGCCACTTAATTCTTAGTCCCCCTTTCTATCTTTCACCTCAAAATCAAACTCTTGCAGCAATAATGCCCATCTAATTAACCTTGGTTTTGCATCCTTCTTTGCTATCAAGTACCTCAAAGCGAAGTGGTCTGTGTGCACTATAACCTTTGTACCAATGAAGTAGGAGCAAAATTTTTCCAATGCAAACACCACCGCAAGAAGATCTTGTTCAATTACCATGTAGTTCTTCTAAGCCTTATTTAGGGCCTTACCCGAATAGTACATGGTTTGAAGGATTTTATCCCTTCTCCGACCCAATACCACACAAAGGGCAACACCACTAACATCACTCATCACCTCAAATGGCTCACTCCAATTTGGTGAAATAATAATGGCGCGGACACCAACTTCTCATTCAATTCTCCAAATTCCATCAGACATGATTCATTGAAATAGAACTTACATTCCTTCTCAATTAGTTTGCACAGAGGATGCGCAATTTATGAAATATCCTTAATAAACCTCAGGTAAAAACCAGCATGTCCAAGAAAACTTCTCACACCTTTTAAAGAAATGGGTGGAGGAAGCCTCTCTATCACCTCCACTTAAGCTCGATCAACCGCTATCTTCTTTTCTGAGATGCGATAGCCCAACACTATGCCTTCTTTCACCCTAAAGTAACATTTTTCCCAATTAAATACTAGATTACAATCCTCTCACCTTTTGAGCACCTCATCCAAATTGCTCAATCACCGATAAAAGGAGTCGCCAAACATTGAAAAATCATCCATGAACACCTCAATAGTGTCCTACACTATATCGGAGATTATCGACATCATACATCACTTGAAAGTGGTCGGTGCATTACATAACCCAAACGACATCCTTTTGAATGCAAACGTCCCACAAGGGCAAGTCAAAATGGTATTTTCTTGATCCTCAAGGGAAATAGAGATTTGATTGTAGCCCGAATAGCCATCGACAAACCAATACAATCATTTACCTGTGAGTCTATCTAATATGTGATCCATAAAGGGCATCGGGAAATGGTCCTTTTCAAATCAAGCATTCAACTTCTGGTAGTCCATACAAACTCTCCATCCGGTCAGTATCCACATTGGAACAAGCTCGTTCCTCTCATTAGGCACCACTGTCATCCCACCCTTTTTAGGCACCATTAAACATGGCACACCCAAATACTGTATGCAATAGGATAAATGACTTCGACATCCAACCACTTGATAATCTATTTTGTAACTACCTCTTGTATAGGTGGATTCAACCTTCTTTGGTGCTCAATACTTAATTGGTTTGTTATCGGGCATGAGTTGGATTTTGTGTGAATTAATTCCCGGAGGAACTCCAATAATTTCCGCAATAGTCCAACCAATGAATCGTTTCAAGCTCTTCAAAACCTCCACTTAACACTCTACTTGTTGCCTATTCAAATCCGCTGCAATTATCACCGGCATAGTGTCATATATAACCAAGAATACATACCTCAATGAGGTGGTACAACCTTAAGCTCTAATTTTGTAGCCTCCTCAATAGATGGTTTTATGGATCGATACTCGCGTGCTTCAAATCTAACTCCAATTTCTTTAGTTTTGACTGATATTCATTTTGTTCAAGGGAAGCCATGAAAGAACCATAATCTTCAATACCATCACTCTCAAAATTCATGATCACTGCCACTAGTGCCTCGACGCCTACTCGCTCTTTAATTTGTACCTCATATATACTCTCAACCCTATAGGATATAATAGATACAGTTCGGAGCTCGCAACTCTTCTTCATGGACCTACATATATTGAAAGTTGCTTCTTTATTGTTCAACCTAAACTTCATTAGCCCCATGTTTATATCAACCAATTCACGCCCAGTGGCAATGAATGACCTGCCTAGAATAATGGGAACCTCAAAATCACCTCACAGTCAAGAACCACAAAATTAACCGGAAATATAAATGAATCCACTTTAACAAGCACATGATAGAGTATAAAGATGGGACTCTTCACTGCTCGATCAACCATAAGTAAACATATAATAGTAGGCTTTGGGCCACCAATCCTAACTTTTTGTAAATGGAAAGAGGCATGAGGTTTATGCTTGTTCCAAGATCACATAGTTCTTTAGTAAAGTGTAGTAACCCGATTATACATGGAATGGTGAAACATCCAGGATCTTCCTTTTTCTGTATAAGAGGCCTTGTAGCAATAGCACTACAGTGGTGCATTCTGTCATCATCCTCAAAACTCACCGTTCTCTTCTTTGTCACCATATCTTTCATAAACATAGCATAATCGGGCATTTGTTCCAATTCTTCTATCAAAGGGATATTGATGGAAAATTGTTTCAACATAGTGATAAATCATCGATATTTACCATCCTCAATCTTCTTCACTAATCTCTGAGGGAATGGAGATGGAGGTATAGGAATGGGGCCCACTTTCTGAGACACCTCTACTTCTATGACCATGTTGTTCACCAACTCTCCACTAGTTTCTACAACCTCTTTTTCTTTTCTCATATCATCTTTTACATCAGATGGCATAGGTGGATCAATGGTTTCCTTACCCCCTCGAGTAGTGACCTCCATGTAATGCCTATAATTTAAAGGATTCTGGATAGTATATCTAGCAAGAGTGCCACGTTGGCGTGGATTCACAGTAGTAGACAATTAAACCATATGTAACTCAAGATGCCTAATCAAAATCGCATGTGTATCCACCTTTTGCAAAATGTTAACTAAATCACTTTTTATCTCTCATCATCTTTTGCATCATATACTCAACTCGCGCCATACTACCTCCACCATCCGTAGGAGCAACTTCCTGATTTTATGGGGTAATATAGGTCCCACTCAAAATCATTCCTAGTACCATAGTTACCCTGGTTGAAGTTGTTGTCATGGTTAAAATTTCAATCTCCATCATATTTAACCTCTTAATTATAGTTACCATAGTTCCGACCTTGATTTCCTTGACCTTGGCTCCAAATTCTCCTTATTGGAGCCTTAGGCGTTTGGTAGATAAGACCCCGTCTACTCATTCACTCATAGGTATCTTCTTCATAATAGTACTCATCTACTGGCGGTGGTGGTTTAGTCAAGCAGTTTAGCACATTTACCTTCTCTACACCTCCACTCACATGTTTCAAAACCAAACCTTGCTCAGTTCTCATCTTTGCAAACTCTTCACACATCTCATCTGATATTGGGTTGTTTGTAACTTGCACTGCAAAGGTGCTTCTCCTAGTGTCCGAATTTCTAGTGCTCCAAGCCTTGTTAATGCGAGATATCTTCTCCAACTATTCTACGATTGCTGCATATGTACACTCTTCATAGGAATCCCCCTCTATAGTATGTAGCACTGCTTTATTGTTATCATCTTGACCTCGATATATGTAATATTTCAACGACTCATCCTCAATGTGGTGGTTTGGGAAGCCTCTGACAAATGTAGTAAATTTGACCAAAGACCCGTGGTAGTGCTACAAAGTTGTGCACTTTATCTTTATGGTTGAGCTTCTTGGACACTGGATAATACCTTGCTAAGAACATATCTCTCAATTGATCCTAATTTTAAATGGAGTTGTAGGGTAGCTCAGCAAAACATATCGCAGCATCTCCTGTCAGTGATAAAGGAAACACTCGCAGCCCGATAACATTCATATCAAAGTCTAGACTACCCACACAACTCTTGCACACAGACCTCAGTTAGGCTATGTGAGCATATGGATCCTCCGATGGCATTCCTACAAACAAACCCCTCGCATTGAGCATCTGCATCAAACCAATTGTCACCATGAATGTGTGCCCTTGAGGTAGAGAAGGTAGGACAAGAGGTCTATCAGAGTCTGTGATGTTCACGTTGCCTCTATAGTGATCCTGAGGTCGTAGTGCTGGGGGCTGCATCCTCAAAACATTCTCCAATTGATTTTCAACCTTAAATTTTTTTACTGCCTCAATAGGTAATGGAGGTTTACGGATCTCCCTATCACCTAGATTGGCTGGGTTCGGTTGATTTTCCATCGTTCTCAATGTATGGTTAAGTTCAGTATTGAATGGAATGAGTAGTTCTCCTCGACTCCATGTACTTGTCATACACTAGAGTTAGACACGAAAAAGAAAACGAAATGAAAAAGTAAAATCAGGAAATTGTTAACTAAATTTCAATAATATAACTAAACTTAATCTAAAAGGAGATTCCTAGCAGCGGCGCCAAAACTTGATACGCTAAAATTACGCCTCCCTAAAGAAGTATAAGCGGTTGTAATCAAGTAGAGTACCCAGCAAGTAGGTTCGGATCGATCGCACCAGGAAAATTTGATAGACTTAATTTCAATGTACGATTATGTCTATATAGCCAAGGTTTTTCCGAAAACAACTAATTGAAGGGGGGGGGGGTTTGTGAAACAACTTTCTTCAACACTTATAAGATAACAAGTAAGCAAAAGTAAAAATTTAGTTTTTATTAAGCAGTGAGACTAACTAGGGTATATTTATTCCCCATAGGTTCATAATGCCGTATTCCTAGCAATAGCAATTCTTCCCTAGTGATTTGCATGTAAAGTGGTAAGTAATGTATCTCTAAATCCTTTGTCCGACATCTAGAGAATTTCATCCCGCACCTTGATCCGACTACGTGTGTATAATTTACAAACCCTTACATTACCTCATATTAGACATCATAATCGATGTATGACTTAGTTATTACTTCGCACCAATCGACACTAGCCTATTAGATAACATCCCACTAAATCTATAGTGATAATTCTTTTCCTATTACTACCTCCTCGGTTCGGCAAGTAGCACAAGGCTATTTCTGACGTGTGCACTCGTTAAAAAGACTTCTAAATGAAATTATTATCAATACATGCAAGAACCTATTTGAGACTTGCTTATTTGCTAGGTTTACTCTGCTAATTAGCCATGTTTCCCATAACCCTAGTTGTGGTTTTAGTTACCCATGCAAGCAAGATCACAAATTAATAGCTTTTAGAGAAGAAATCATGAACTTTCTTCAATAATATGCGTAAACCCAGAAATTGAACTTGAAATTGCAAGATAAAACTTCAAACCAAATCCGAAAATTAATTGATTGCATAAATTTGAGAAAATCAATCTCCAAAACAAAAGAAAAATAATACTAGTAATGTTTCATCCAAAAAAACGAGGTTTTAATACCCTATTTACTGAAAACGTTGTTCTAAATTAAAAGAAATTGAAATAAGGAAAGTTCGTCCAAAAACACGGCATTGATCGACGACCCCTATTGAACGACGGTCCGCCGACTGCCTCTGTCATTCCAGACTTAAAATTACTTTTCTTCATCAGCTCAACCTCTACTCTGAATCAAATGACTAACCTAGATACAATCCGTTGACTCATCTACGGTCCGTGGATGCTCCTCCGTCATTCCATACGTAGAATCTTGAGAAATCAGGTACTGGAGCCTTCTCTTAAATGATCAACGGTTAACCAGTACAATCCATCGATTTATCGATTGACCGTTATTTCATTTCGTAGTTCCACACTTGGTCATAATTCCCTGATCTTCTCCCTCGGCCTGAACTGCGCATCGATGGTCACCACCTACGGACCGCCGATGGCCTTCGTAGGTCATCTTTCTACACTTTTTGTAATCTACCTTCTGCATTTTTAATATGGACATATTTCCTGTAAAACAAACATAAAAACATATTAGAACTACTACAAAAAGGCTCTAGACACACACAACTCTTAAGCTAAATGCATTGAGGTAATTTCTCAAACTTAGCTTTTAAAAGTTATGTTGGAAATCATAGTTTTCTCTTTACTAAAAACTAGCCAAAGGCTCTGTTGGAAGTCTAGTTTCCTTTCTTGCTCAAAATGTGATATACATTTGTAACTATAAGGGAATACTTAGTCCTTTTATAACTTTTAAGAAATGAACTCAATGCTTTGCTGTTTTCTCAACTTGAAAATTAACTCTTAGGGAATTCTTAATTCCCTTATACTTTTGAGAATTTTAATTTAACTCACTACTCTTTGCTCAACTTGTAACTTGAGCCTTTAAACAAAGTTAAAATGTTTGTTTAAGACTCTTGAAAAGTTTTAGAAACTTACTTTGACTTGGTTCTTAACTTTTAGACTTGACAGACTTTGATATTAGTTGTTCTTGAATTGGATTATGGCTTCAATTATCATGATCTCATGTTTTATCTCCCTCATAAGATATTCAAATCGTGCAAACTCGGTGTCGTTGGAAAGATCTTCCCAAGGGGATTTGAAACATATAATGAACTGGCTCTAACTCACCATGAGTAAGATGTTATGGGCATATGAAAATGAGAAAAAACTCACTTCTTAAACATTAGGAAATTTTCCAAATTTTTCCAATTCTTTCAAAAAAGTGATAAATTTTAGTTTCATAGCTTATTCTTGGCTATTACGAGTTACGAAATATTACAATAAACATGATAGTATACATCAGAATCTCGATTGCATTATAATATGAAACTTAGGACTTGTCTTCCTTTTCTTTATTAGTCTGGACACATTTCATAGTCTTGAAGTTTCACCCATTGCCTATTGAAGTTTTAATGAATTTTTAACTATTCATTCAAAAGTTTTACAATATTTTTAAAATAAGTTTCTCGATATAAGATCAGAATATTCTTGGAACGGTCTCTTTAGATCTTAACACCTAATGTATAGTCTTCTTAACCCGTATCTTTCATTTCAAATGATTTTGAAAGCCATTGACGTTAAAGGTTTCTGATAATGTTCAAATTACACCTTAAAAAACCAATTAAAATAGTGACAGATTGTAGTCTGTAAAAATCCAACGAAGATTTTGGGTTGAATCCCATAGGGAATGGTATATAAAGCCTATTCATCATTGAGTAATCAATTTAAGAAGCAAATATGGTATCCGCCCATCTTTATGCATATATATATATATATA
>NC_028646.1:49482505-49515116 GCF_001406875.1 Solanum pennellii | reverse complement strand
TGTGAATGCTCAATTAATGTTTGTTTTTAATATGTACTAACAAATAGTTATAACAATAGCATTGGAGAAACCTAAATAAAAAACATGTATTCAAAAACATCAATTAACAACATAAGCATAAAACAATGACTGTAAATATAAATATCATGATATGTAACAATAAAACGAGGCAGAAAGAAAACCGAGCTCGGTGAATGCATAATGTCCCCTTATGAAATTTATTTTTCTGTAGTACCCGATGTTTATGGAATAAATTCTCTCAAGATAGAACGATTTTATTCATCAATATATTGATACAAAAACTATGGTGTATTGGACCACTCAATAGGAGCAAATACATGAATATTTAATTGTGAAGAAGAAGAAGTACTTAAAAATCTTTGATGTTTTAAAATGAGAGGAAATCTATCTATTTATAGACAACAAGGGTAGCGTGCACAAATTTTTACTATGCCTTATCGAAAAGGTCACAACCTTTCATAAAGAACATACCTTTTCAGAAAAGTGGAAATTCTTCATAAAAGTCACAACTCTTAATAAAATTCCCAACATATCATAAAAGTCGCAAAGTTTCTAAAAGTCACAATATTTCCTGAAAGGGGAATGCTAGATTTTGCAAAAAAAATGAATTAAAAAGAAATCCTTGTTTTTAGTTACACCAAATATATATATATATATATATATATAGGGAGGTATTGGGAGGAGAGCTTTAAACAACATAAAATTATCTATCTATGACCTATATATCATTGATTTGAGCTTGAAAGAAGTCGCTAGTGCTTTCACTAGGGTAGACTTTTTACATCACACCTATTGGCGTTTGGCCTTTCTCAGAACCCAACTAACACAAAATGTCATTCTTATAAGTCTTTTCTTATGGGGAGAAAAATAAAGGCCACTACATTTGGGGGATAGAAACGATGTGTAATATTATGAAGTTCAATGACATATTTGAGTCTTTTCTCTAATAAGTGACCTTCATTAAAAATAAATAAATGCTTACAGGTGTATGTACCTTTCAACCAACAGTCTAAAGATCCCTTTTGAGCAAGATTATAATCGTATGAGAAATGTCCAAGTAAGATAAAAAATTATATAAGTTATTTCAAACATCAGACAGTACCCTAGTAGCCTATTATGTTGTATCTAAGGTTGAGAAATATATGAGCAAAGATTATATCATGGAGGATAATTTCTCAAGCGTTATATTTTTTTTAAAAAATTCACATAAGGACCAGATATAAAAGGCAATATATTTGCTTAAATTAGCCAAATAAAATAAGAAAAAATGGCATAAATATATGTTTATCAAAATAATGATCCGCAAATATATACTCTCTTCGGTTTCATGCCATCAAACCCTGAAGAAGAAGCTTGCAAAGACTACACATAACAGGTAAAGACTCAAGAGTTAATAGAGATAGACCCTACTCTAATATTCGATATAAATACCGCAAGACACATCATGGAATATTACCCAGTAAGAACTCAGATATGTTGAAAATTTGTCAATTCCATCTTCTACGATGTTTGTACATTCTTCCATACTAGAATTTGAAGCTAGCAAGAAGTTTGGTGAATGGGAATGGGGTGCAAATTGACTTATGGTATATAACAGAGAAGAATGATTTTTAGAAGTATGAGGATAAAAATTATACTTTGAGGAAGTTGAGTAATGATTCCTAATCTCTATCCATTGAAAAATTAATCAAGGATTGGGGATTGGGTGTTGGCGATGAAATTGGGCTATATTTTTATTCTTATTTATTAAAGTTAATTTTCAAATTATTTTCTAAGGTTCGTGATTCACAAATTATGCATGAATTTTTGTCTGGAGGACAAAAATATTTTCTCAAGTTTTTGTCTGCTTTTATGTACTTCTCTTTGCAAGAAAGGATTGGTTGACAGTTGTGTAAATTATTCACGAAATTGGATCAAAAAGTTGGATATTTTCAAATTTAATCAAAAATTCTACACCGTCAATAAATACTAGCTAAACTTTTATTTTTGTCCACACTTTAGGTAAGATAAAAATTTTGGAACTATTATGCAGACTTTAACTGTGAAATGACATAATTATCCTATTTTATAGTGTTCTCTTAATGTCCCTTAAGAAACAAGTTTAAATTTTTTAAAAAGTAATATCTTTTTAAGATTCCCGCTCAAAATGAATTAGAAAACCTAATTATGTCTTTATAAGGTGTTGTGCCTCTCTTTTTTAATCCTCACCTTCTTCAATGTCTGATCAGAGGCCTTTGCTTAGCTTGAAAAAAACATTTTTTTACCATTTCTTTCCCTCAAAAGAGGAAGAAGAAGCTTGTAAAATCAACAACACTCCATATCAGGTGACTCGAGAATTGGTGGAGATAAGGGACTTATACCCTGCCCCAAGAATCGATCTGCAAAACCCATGGCAGATCAAGAAAAAGCTTACCCATGATGAGATCGTTGTAGGAATGCTGATGATTCCCTTTTTTGAGATGTTTGAGTACATCCTTCGTTACTGGACTTTGGACGTGGCCAAAAGTTTGGTGAATGGATGCAAGGTTTGTGTTGACATGTGGGATATAACTGAGGAGAATATCCCTAAAAAGTATGAAGGTGGAAGTGTTTGGTTCAAGAAGTTGTTCAATGACGATTTTTCTCTTTGGTCCATCGAATTGTTCAAGGGTCGCAGATTGGGCGAGGGTGATGAAATTGGGATTTATTGGGATCCTAGATCTGCGACTCTAGTGTTCAAATTGCTTTCTCAAGTTGGCTCTTAGTGGAAAGGTCCAAAATGTAGGACCAAAAATAAAATATATGCTATCATAGTCTTTGGTTTAGTATTACTCTTTCATATAATTGTAATAGCTGAAGACCTTATTATGAAATTGGAATTCTTGAAGTTCCCCATTTTATGTGCGCAATTCCCTTTTTTTAAATGTGTTTCATTCCCTATAATTATAGTTAGTACTTTTGATGTTCTTTGTCAACCTTTCTTATATATGCTCCTCATTACAAAGGATCTTAGTTTGAGAAAGAAATTGATGTACATACAGAGAATTCTTGGAAATAAGGACCTAACATGACCTAATTAAGGACCCCCATAATCATCAAGGCTGAATCTTTATACTGATGGATTTCGTACAATAGAGTTAAGTATAACATTAAAAAGTATTAGGGAATGTTTGAATAGAGGAGTGTGATTTCTAAATTGACTAGAGATGTATTAACTTAAGACAACTAATTTTGTGAGTGAATTCATTCATGTCTTTGTTTCCTTTTTTCTTCATAATCGAAAGATGAGTTTTGTGGATGCTTAACTGGTGGGAATGGCCCTTAGAGAGAGATGCATAACCCTCTGAAAAACTACATGCATTTAGCATAGAACGCTCTTCTTAAGCCATTTATGCTTCCTTTCTAAGTTTGGTTGAGGGGAACACTCAGCTTGTGCTTTTTCTCAGCACTTTTTCTCAACATAGGTTAAACTTACAACCCTAGTCATATGACTCATATCCTAAATATTTGTTTAGAAATGAACATAAACCATCTTCATTGTTGAAGGAAACAATTGAAGAAAAAAATTTGGTTTCCTCCAATCTTTTGTTAGTATTAACGAATACAGAAGGTTCTTGTGATAACTCAAGTTGTTCGGTCACAGTTCTCTAAAATATCTTGTAGTATCGTTCTTCAAAGGTCTTAAAGCAATCACATTCTTTCTTAGTTTGGATATTGCTTTTGATAGAACCTTTTCTTAATTTTTACTTCAATTTGTTGATATCATTGATAGTCTTCACATAACATCAAAGAGATGGTGTCCATTTTTGTTGTTTTGTAGGATAGTGACTACAATAAATGCAGCAGTAGATTCTATGGACATTGTGAGTTAATGTAAAGATATTACAAATGGAAGTTTTTTTAATGGTCATTCTGCCAAACTTCATATACTCACAACAGATTTTGGAAATAAGGACCTAACATGAGTTAAATAAGGATCCCATTTCACACAAAAACTCACTTGTGGAAGATTACCCCAAGCTTGTCTTCTCCCATCATATCTGCAACATATTCCTTAATCAAGGATGAATGTTTATGTTGATGTAGAGGAGAGGTGGAAGAAAAGTCTCGGGATGGAATTTTTGAGTCTTCTGCAAGCTATATGCGGTGAGAGTCGCTTTCCGTATAGATTAAAAATTTAATGAATCAATATTGTTTGAGATCTCCATAATATTTCTAGTTCCTCCTACATGGGAACTTTTATGCTGATGGATTACGTAGAATAGAGTGAAATATATAATATATCCTTAGCAAATAAGAGTACAAGGTACCGGAGCATGTATGATTAGAGGAATATGATTTCTAAATTGAACAAAGATGTATTAACATAAGTCAAAACTGAATTTGTAATAATAGAATATAGGGTCAAAACACTTTCAGTCAATCTGACCAAAAGCTTTTGCATTAGAACAAGAATAAGTCTACATCTATTCATGTCTTTTTCTGCATTATTGAAAGGAACTCTCAGCTAGCTTTTCTAGTCCGCTGTTTTACGTAGCATAAGTTAAACTAACAACTGTAGTCATATGACTCTTATCTTTCAGTAGAAATGAAAACAAAACATCTTCATCGTTGAATGAAACAATTTAAGAAACAAATCTAGCGTCCTCCCATCTTTTGTTAGTATTTAACAAATATGGAAGGTTCTTGTGATAACTCGAGTTGTTTGATCACAGTTTTTCCCAAAAATCTGGTACGATTGTTCTTGAAAGATCTGAAGCGAGCACATTCTTTCTCAGTTTGTATATTTCTTTTGATACAACCTTTTTTGCATTTTGTACGTGAATTTTCTGATATCATCGATCATCTTCAACCTCGATTTTGCAAACCTGAATTTGTTTTGTACTTAAATTGTAGTAACCAAGTGTTTGAATTAGATCTAGTCATTGTAGTTCTCCATGATCACCTAACAAAACATTCGTAGTAACATCAAAAAGACAGTGTCCATCTTACAATTTAATGGGCTAGTGACTACAGTAAATGAAGCAAGAAGATTCTATGGAGATTTTGAGTAACTGTAAAGATTTCACAAAATGAAAGTTTTAATCGTTATTCTCCCGAAGTTGATACATGCACAACAAATGCTTGGAAATAAGGACCTAACATGACCTATAAAAGGACCCCTTTTCACGCAGAAACTCACTTGTAGACGCTTACCCAAAGATTGTCTTCTTTCATCATATCCGCAACATATTACTTAATCACCAGTGCTAAATCTTTAAATCGATGGCTTCTGTTAAGTGGATTGAATTTAATGAAGCAATACTATTTGGGATCTCCGTACTGTTTCTAATTCCTTGTGCATAGGAAATGATTCCTTTGTGTCTTCCAAACAGAAAAGATTGACCTGATATACTCCAATTCTCTAACTTTGTGTCCACTTATAACACATTTAATTCAAAGACAAAAGAATCATCAGATCTAATATGTCGTAGCTTTGCCAGTTGCAAAATATTAGGTTTTAGTATAGTGTCTTATATGTTATTCACTACCTTAGATTTTCAACAAGTCTAGTGCTACTAAGTTTGATTCTCTAGTTTTATCCTCTAATTGATTTCTCTTCTGAGTTCCAAACAATAATGGATAACTCCTTAATTGGTAAGTACTTCAACAATTGCCAAAAGAAGGAACAAGTTGTCATGATCAATGTAACACCTCAAAAAAAAATTTTTAGCTAAGACTTGAACCGTCCTTCGTAGTGAGTGAGATTTTGGTAAGGAACTTAAAAATTCTTAGTGGTAAGGTCATTAGAGGTAAAACCTTATGTTCCAAAGAGAGCAAAAGAGAAAAGCATTCTAGTCATTCCTAAGTTTTATTATATTTTTGGTCAACTTCAAATCACCATAACTTTTAGTAAATAAAGATTTAGGATCCCCATAAGATATTATATTGAATCCCATTTAGTACTCTTTCCAATGCTGTCGAGTTTTCTCAAATCCGAATCTGAGTAAAAAGTTATGAGTGATTTACTAACGACTTGCAAACCTGGCAGCAGCTCCGCGATGGCTCGGCTCCCAGCTCTTTTTAATTAATTCTTTAGGATTATTGTAGACCTAAAACCCCTTAGAATGTAATCAAAATAAACGTGTAAAATATCAATTTTTAGAGATCAAACCCTCTCATTCACTCTAATGATTCTATGCTCACGAAAATTAAGAAACTCTAAGGCTAAGTTCATCTTTCAAGATTTTCCTTCAAGTGCTTCAAGAAAATGATTCCTTCATGTATGTAAGAATCCATAGTGTTTGTTATTTCACCCACACGCCAATCATGTTATATTTCATGAATTTGCTTTGATTCTTGAATTGGGCTGAGATTGATATGTTTCTTGAGGAAATCGAATCGATTCTACAGTTGTGTCTTATTAGATCCTTGAGAAGATGTATTGGGTATCTAAATCTAAAGAAAAATTTAGCAAAAAATAGAATCTAGGGTAATTGGGGTTAGAAAACGAGGAAGAAAAAGTCGGACAAGGAACATATAGCAGGTCCATGTTACGGACCTGTTCCTCCGGTGTGTAAATTTTCTCTCCGCGTCGTGAACTCCACTGTTTCATAAATTATTTCGAACAAGCATTTTAAACCATCTTCGCGTCGCGGACTTACTCCCGGACGGTGTTTTAAAATTATTTCTCATGCTTAACTATCTAAAACCACTCCTAAATATCAAGATATATTTTCTACCACAAATCATAATCTTGAATTCATAATTCACATTCAAGGTAGAGCTAAGAGTTAGGTCTTACGAGTTCTTTCAAACATTTTGGAAAGTCCATTCGAATCATTTGAGGAGTCTTCTACAAATTTCTAGTAACTAGGTAATTTTACCGCGCTTTGCATGATTATAAATAATTAATGCATTGACTTTGCAATTAATCTTTTACTAATATCCATAAATTAAAAATAATGGAATATAGGTTTTTTAAAAAAAAATATTAGCAATATTTCAACATGAATTTGGTTATTTGTCATTATCACATAAATCAAGAACCTCTAATAAATGAATTATTCACAAAATAATCAATCATTGATTCTTTAATAAGAATTAAATGAAAAATGAAGAAGAAAATAAGAATATATATACAAAGAATTTTTGTAATATAAAGAAACATTTAAGTTGCATTATTATAAATGAGAATTCTTAGAACTTAGTACAATAAATTTTTTTTGAACAATGAATATACATACTATATGTGTATATGTTCAATATAACCGGAGACAATAAATTTGCAGAAACATAAAAAATGAGTTTAAAAAATGTATATCCTAAGCTTAAATTAATGAGTGTAAAAAAACATACAGGTATATGTAAAAATAGAATGAAATAGAAAGGAAAAAAATGAATTCACTAAATGCACAATGTTCCCATAAAAATGATTACCCTCACCAGAGTTTGAAAAATTACATCCACTCGGGAATTAAAGATTTTATTCACCAACTTATACATAAAAAATAATGGTGTCATTAAGTCGTTCAATAGGGGCACAACACACAAATATTTAATTTTGTGGAAGTAGAAAAAGAAGACAAGAATTAAGTTCGATAGTTCACTAGAAATTCTTAATAGATTTGGTTCTCGTTTCTAGTTTTGGTACATTGACTTTCAGATTCTAGGTTTATCTTCCGCATTGTTAGTTTGTTATTAGATTTTAATTAAAAATGGAACCTAGCTTACTTATTTAACTTGCTTACTAACTTAAATGTCTTTGTTTATAGATTTATTGCTTTGGTTGGTTTCTAGTTGTGTTCTCACACCAACTTTTAGTGGGGCTGCCAATCTTGAGGGTCTGGGTCGCGAAAATGTTTGTATTAGAGACTAGGTTTGTTGATCTTGATGTACCGAAACGAGTCTAATAGAAACTAATAAATAATATAATTTTGGCTTATTTTTAAGTATGTGCATGATTTGGTAAAGGTTTATGTCAAAAAAGGAGTTTGCATGAAAAATAATCTCTATTTAATATGCATTTACATGAAATATGTGTAATTTCCTTCTTGAGATGTTAGTGGTTTGATGTTTTCTTGAGAATAAGAATAGCACGTTAACTCTTTGATATTCATGTTGAGATCATATTGATGTTGAAAAGGTGGTTCCTCATTATATTTTATGAAATGTTGAGCTCTTACGTGTTGTTAACTATGTTGAGCTCTTATGTGTTGAATGGAGTTTTCAAGTACTCCTATAAGTTGTGACTCATTGTGATTTTTTGTTGTTATTGGTTGGGCTGCTAGTGTTAAGTCTATCCTTTCCAAGAAAAAGTTTTAGGTGTCATTCCGGGACAAATGTTCCTAAGGGGGGGGGTAACATCCAGAAGTTCCATGACTTATATAGAGCATTACTATATTAAACAAGCCTTAAAATAGTGTTTCTAAACCTCAAATAAGGTATTAATACTATTCAGGAAGTAGTAAAATCAAAATGTCAAGAAACGACCAAGACGTGCGGAGACTAGTGAAAATGGAACTATTATACCATAGTATGTTTCAAGGGATTTTAAGAGTCAGAATAACAACATAATTGGTAAAAATGTGTTAAACACGTAGGGGAGTGTGTTTAGGGTCAAAACATCCGGGGACTCCCCAAGGACCACCTTAAGGGTCCTTGAGGAGGACCCTTGAATTTGACCCTAGAAGTTGTCTTTGGACAGTGGCAGTCGATGAACAAAATGACGAGTCGTCGATGGGTCAACGACCCGTCGACGGTTGTCATTGGTGAAAACTTAGCTATTTTCCAAAAAATGGCCAAAAAGGGGACTTTCTGACCATAACCACAGTCTACCAGTATGGCTTCGTTGTTCGATCTGTAAGCCGTAGACGGGGTTCCGTCGTTTGGATCCCCATTTCGCTGTCCAAAAAGGTTGTTATGTGAGGGTGGTTAGGGAATTGATTAATTAGTTAATTAGGCATCTAGGTCGGTTATAATTAGTTAATTAAGGACAATATAAGTACCCTAAGTAAATTAACTAACCGAAAACCCCATCCATTCCCCAAACACACTTAGCTCAAAATTCTCTCTAGTTTCTCTCTCCCCAAACTCAGACCTCCATTGAAGGAACACTCGAGCTCCAAAAGAAGGAAGAATTCACCAAGGAATCCATCTCAAATTCGTGGAAAAATTATCCTCAAGGTATGGTTTCTTTCACTCTTGGGATCCTTTCCCCCAAGAGGGTCCTTAAGCTGCTGTTTTTCTAACTTTCCCAAGACTAGGGTTCAATCTATACATGTTTTCTCTTTTCAAAACTAAATTTTTATTCAATTGTGATGAATTATGATCTTTTACTGTTAATTAAATATCTAATTAGTGATAATATATGAGATCTTCCCTTGAGCACTTGTTCGTCCCTAAACTCATAATATCTTGAAAGTTCTATGTTAATTGTGGAAGATGATGAGTATATATATTGTGAAGAATGATAATTTCAATGTAATACTTCTTGAATTTACCTTGTTTATGCAAACGTTATACATTTTTGGTAATGGAATTATGAAGGTTCATGAAAAGGTCAAGGAGGTATGTTGATTGATTCTTCTAGGATTCAATTATGAAATATGAGTTACTTTGATAGTAATGCTCATATGTGGAATGTGTGGTTGTGAAGTTTTTTATAACTATCCATCATCTTTAACCCTATACATATGAGTTAACTATGAAGTATCGATGCATGATATGATATGATTATATGAGTGAAAGTAGTTTCTCATGATTATAATAAAGTGTTAAGTGAAAGGTTTACTCACTTGTTTTATTAGTTTCTAAAGTGAAAATATTGTTGTCACTTATGATGACCTATGATCTAATATGATAATATGTTTACGTAGGGGTCTAGAACATACTATGTGAATTTGTATGAAGAAATGAGATGATTACGAAAGGGAATAAATGCTTAGCACCAAACGGAAATGTAAATGAGTTGGAGGTCTCACGTGTAGTATGTTCGTCCTCCCACATGGGTTCCTTCACGTTTAGCAAGTCCGTATTCCCAAAGATATGTATTGTCTCATGAGATGGAAACCTCCATGTCTAAAAAGTCTAGCTTTCTAGTATCGATCTACTTGACCCTTAACTATGTTCCCACATAGGACTCTATCTTAGTTGGTCCACCTACATAACTATGTATGAATGGTTACACCTTAGGAAACTATTAACCCTCTCTTTTCGCTGTGAGAGTAGAACACTAGATTCCATGTAGATCAAATGGTCTAATGTCGATTATTGAACTTCTTTCATAATGTAAAGGTAAATGAACAAACTAAGTGTATGAAATCTTGTTACTGTTTTATTGAAGGTTTCCACATAGTGTGAGGGAGGGTATGGGACTTCACTTACATATTACACATGTGGGGATCCTAAGGGTTGGTCTTAGTAGTGTTCTGGCATTATTCTGTTGGTTATACATTATGATTGTCAAGATATATATGATCTTATGACTAAAGAATTTATAGTGAAATATGAAGTTATGTTTGGGTGACTTTATGTGATACTTAGATTTGGAAAGGGTTATGGGGTTTTCTTATTGACATTCCACAAGTGTTGTTTGGGTTGCTTATATATTGGGTTAATATCATGTTGACTTGACTTATGATGTTCCATATGTGTGCATGTAAGGTTTTTTTTTATACTAAGCATGGTTTTGACTAAATTGTTCCTTTTTTCACGCATTGATTTTATGCATAGAAGTCATACTTAGTACATGTGGTTTGTACTAACCCATATTTCTTTCCCTTTTCCCAAAGAATGAGGTTCGGGCTATTGAAATATAGGGGGCATTTTGAAGGAAGACTTGAAACTTTTCCCATGTTATTGGTAAGTCCTCAAGCTCGGGGATGTTGCCATTCTTCTTTGTTAGCCATGATGTTGCTTATGTCGGAAGACACTTATTCTTTCCTTTATCATTTGACACTATTGAAGTAAGTCTATATAAGGCATAATGTACTTGTTAGGTCTACGCCCAAATGTTGTAATTCTCTTTAGATGGTTCAATGTGATACTATTAATAAGACTATTTTATGGATTATTGCATAATCGAATAGTCTATGTGTACTTCTTAAGCGAGGAGTCTATGTAATGATACTTCCTTCCGTCCTCTGTTGGGTTCTGTGATGAGCGATAATGAGCATGATATTTTGACAATGTTTTTAAAGCTCAAGACCCCCGTATTTTTTTGTTCTGAGACAGAGGATACTTATTTGTTCATATTGTATTGTTATGAGAGGTTGCATAAGTTAGGTATCACGCACTAACATGGGGTTGAGTTCGTGTCGTTTCAACTTCAAGGTGAGTCCAAGAAATGGTGGAAAGATTATATGGAATACAGAGCATCTACATTACCTCTACATACTTTGACTAAATGTCATGCCATGTTTTTAGAGATGTATATTCCTAAGACTTTGAGAGATCGCAAGAAGGATGATTTTATGGCATTAGAATAGCATAGTATGTTTGTGGCTGCTTATGAATCCAAGTTCCATGCTTTATCTAGATATGCTACACAATTGGTTACCACTGAATAGGAGAGGATCCGGTTGTTTATTGCAGGTTTAGGTTCTAAGCTACAAGTGTTATCCGTTCACATGACTTTTGCGGGAAGGAGCTTCAATGAAGTGATTGATTAGACCAAGAAGGTGGAGGGGCTGTAGCGAGACGGACAAGATAAGGAGTTGGATAAGAGGGACAAAAATTCATGATATTTTTAAGGCTCCTATGCTAGAGGATCCGGTCGACCTACACTCGCGACCAAGAAAATTAAGTCTACCATGCCCGCCTCTACTGGTAACTATTCTTGGACTCTTAATACTTTTTCAGCTGATCAATGTGTTGGGCACGTGGCGGGCAGCAGACCATTTGGCGGCGCTCACTTGATTTCGTTGTCGAGAACATGGACATATGACTAGGCAATTCCCACAACTGTGTACACTTGAGTCCAAACAACAACCTTCTCAGCAATTGTGCCCGCTGGAAATTGTAATAATTGTACAGGACGTCCACAAACAGGAAGAGCAGGAAATGAGAGTAGCCATGGAGGTAAAGGAAATTATAAGAGAGATAGATGTAATTCACAAGCAGGCAGAAAGGTGGATCGTTTTAATGATAGAGGGGCAAGAAAAAGGTAGAGGCATCTGATGCACTAATCACATGTAATATTCTTGTCTTTGATGGAATGGATAATGTACTATTTGATTCGAGTTCCACCTATTCTTATATTTATGTGAGATTTCCCTCTGATTTTGAGATGTTATGTTATATTCATGATGACCCTCTACGTTTTTCTACCCCGGTTGGTTATTCAATCATAGTCACCCATGTGTATCGTGCTAGCCCTATTTCTTTTATGGGATTTTACACTTGGACTAATTTGTTGATTTTTGATATGGCAAGCTTCGACATAATCGTAGGCATGACATGGTTGTCTCTCAATTATTTTGTTTTTATTTGTAATACTAAGTCTGTGAATATAAAAATTCCGGAAGGGAAAAATTAGAGCGGGAAGGGGTGTACAAGGCTAAGGAATCTAAGATTATATCCTCCATCTCGGCTAGTAAACTAGTAGAGCATGGTTTTTTAGCTTATTTGGCTCATGTTAGGGATTTTTAGATAGAAACTCCATCCATTGGGTCTACTCCATTGGTGTCTGAATTTGATGAAGTTTTTCCAAATAATATTCCCGGCATGCCTCCGGATAGAGACATAGATTTTTGTATTGGCTTAGATCTTGGTATGCGCTCCATTTCTATCCCTCCATATCGCATAGCTCCGGTGGAGTTGAAGAGCTGAAGACTCGAATCCAAGAGCTTCTTGATAAGAATTTTACTGTTCCAATTCTTCCCATTAGGTTCCTCAGATTTATTTGTTAAGATGAAGGATAGTAGCACGAAGATGTGCATAGCTTATTGGCAATGGAATAAGGTCACTATTCGGAAATGGTACCCCTTACCTAGGATAGATTATCTTTTTGACAAATTACAAGGTGCAACGGTCTTCTCTAAGATTGATTAAATATCAGGGTATCATAAATTGAATATTCGGTCAGAAGATATACACGATACAACGTTTAGGAGTCATTATGGGTTTTATAAATATTTTTGTTATGTCATTTGAGTTAACTAATGCGCCTGGCACTTTCATAAGCCTGATGAATAAAGTATTCAATCCCTTTCTTGAATCCTTTTTGATTGTGTTCATTGATGACATTTTTGGTGTATTCGAAAAGTAAGAAGAGCATGCTAACTATATTCGTACTGTTTAGGGTATCCCTGGAAAACAAAAGTTATATGCAAAATTTTCCAAGTGTGAATTTTTGTTGAAGTCGGTTGCATTTTTGGGGCATGTGGTGTGAAAATAAGGGTTAAGGTTAGATCTTAAGGTTGAAGCGGTTGAAAATTGAGTACGACCAAGTTCGGTGACACAAGTTAGGAGTTTTGTGGAACTTGCTAGTTAATATCATCATTTTTTAATTAATTTTTCTTCAATTACCAATCTAACCAAAAAGGAGGTACAATTTGAATGGACTAAAAGATATGAGGAGAGCTTCCAATAGCTTAAGATGCTATTCACCACCACCCCATTCTAGCATTACAGTTAAAGGTAAGGACTTTATTGTTTATTCTGATGCTTCACATTCTGGATTGGGTGTTGTTTTGATGCGGGATAAGAATTTCATAGCTTATGTCTCGCGTGATTTAAAGATGCACGAGAAAAATTATACCACTCATGATATGATGTTAGCAGCGGCGGTATTTTCCCTTAAAATCTGGCAACATTAATTGTATGGAGATAAGTGTAAGGTATTTATTGATCAATGTAGTTTGCAGCATGCATTAACCCAAAGGATTTGAATTTGAGAAAGATAAGATTGATGGAATTACTCAAGGATTATGATGTGACAATTCAATACCACTCGCGTAAGGCAAATGTATTGGCAGACTTTTAATGTTGAAAAGTGATAAGTATGCGTAGTTTAGCTATTTTGAGTGGAACCAAGTGACATTTTGCCAAAGAAATTGAAGCCTGAAAGTCTAAGTTCGTGTAGTTGGGCATTTCTGAAAGAGGTGCGTTGTTAGCTAGCATTAAATCTAAGTCAATGTTCATAGAGGAAATCAAGGCCACGTAATTTGAAGATTGAGATTTACATTAGCTTAGAACAAAGATTGCAATAGGTAATTATTAAGAAAGTACGCTAGATACGGATGGTGTGCTTAACTATAAGTGTAAATGTGTGTTCCAAGAGTTGATGATTTGATCCTACGGCCATTGCAAATGCTCATGGCTCGTGCTCTTCTATTCATCCGGGTGTGATCAAGATATATACAGATCTGAAGAGAGTTTATTATAGGTCGGGTATGAGATAGGACATTGAGAAGTTTGTGGAGAAGTGTCAAAATTGTCAACAAGTGAAGTATGAACATCAAAGGCTTGGGGGGCTACTTCAAAAGATGCCAATTCGGGAATTGAAGTGGGAAATGATAGCAAAGATTTTGTGGTTGGTCTACCCAAAACATTGGGGAAATTTAATTCTATTTGTGTTGTAGTTGACAGATTGACTAAGTCAGCCTATTTAATTCAAGTAATAGTGGGTTACAACGCTAAGCAATTGGCTAGAATTTATGTAAAGGAGATACTGAGGATGCATGGTGTACCCGTTTCCATCATCTTAGATCGTAACTAACTAATTTATCAACCCCTTCATAATATTTTTGTGACACGGTGTCCCAAATACTCTTGGACGTTTGAAGACGTACAAATAAGCATATAATGTAAGGTTCCATCCACCGATGAACCGACTTTAACATTAGCATTATCCATACTCCACTTTTCATAAGTGGCATCAGTAGCGAGAGACTCTTTAACTGTTCGTGATAAGTATCCCATTTTTCCACGACTTCCAACAAATATATCAAGAATTTTAGACCAAAGATAATAATTCTTTCAATTGAGTTTTAAACCAAAAGGAATGGCTATAGGTTCTAGAATGATGTTTTTATCTTTAGAGGATTCACCCATGGTAGCATTATAGACTAGGATAAAGAAAAGAAATTTTGCTCTTGATACCAACTCAAAATGGGTGAAAAGGATACTTTCATTATGTATCAACTATACATTATATAGGATTACAAATATGTGGGAAGATATTTACAATCCCAAAGAATATGCTACTAAAATCCCAAACGATATACTACACGATCCGTAAGATATTCTAAGTGATCTTCAATAATTAGAAACAAATCTACCTATTAACTACTTCTCCTAAATCATGCTAACAAATATTTCTGTTCCTTGTGCAAGGGAAAAGATTCCTGTAACTTTGTGTCCTCATATGTCATATCTTAGCATGTCTCCAAGTACTAGGTGATAGTACACTGTTTGATATGTTATTCACCACCATAGTTTTGTAGTAAGTATAGAGTTACAAACTTTGTTTCACTAATTTTCTCTGCTGATTGATTTCTGCTCTAAGTCGCAAATAAGAATGGATACCTTCCCAGTAAGTGTTCTTTAAAATCATTTCTAACTATTGATAATAAATCAAGAGCACTACATTTATGGTACACCTTATGTAATTTATGAAGTTCGATAGCGTATTTGAGCCTTTTCCACCTAATAAATGACCTTTTTTTAATTAAAAAAAATCCTAAATGTTTATGTACTGATATGCCGCAAGCTACATAAGCTTATTCTAAGAGACCAAAAAAAACAATTAACAGACGTAATAACTATCATGAGACAATTAAGGGGTGGTTGTTTATGTAGAGAATGGGTAAGGAAGTTAAAAGAGGGTGTTTAGGAAAAGGAACTCTATCCTCTCAAAAGTCTAGAAACGTTGTGATCTAGTTAATCGTATGTTATATAGTATATAATTAAAATTCATTCGTGTCTTAGGATGAAATATGTGGTATTGGCAGTGTCCTAGTGACTGCTTTTTAGATATCCTGTGTAATATCAATGTATATGTTGTGAAACATCATATTTGTTCCTTTATTCACTATTTCAGCAGTAAAGTCTATTAATTTGGTATTAAAAAAACAACTTTCGGGGATGGCGAATAGAATGAAGGGACAAGTCGAACAAGTAGAGACTAATTTGACAGGGGTAAGAGAAGATGTCATAAAAGTACAAGGGTGGTTTCAAGAATAAGAGTCTCTTGTAAGAATTGAAGCACAGTGGAGAACTATGATTGGAGAAGCATCCCTTTCCCAAACTAGATTCATCGGAAACAAAGAAGAGGGATGCGATGTCAACTTGGCTGGAGAAAAAAATGGGAAGAAATTTTGGAAACCACAACCAACAGTTTTCGAAGGAGGTGATCCTTTAGGATAGCTTTTTAAAGTTGAACGGCGTTTTGGAGTAAATAAAATTTCTAAAGTGGAAATATTACAGGCAGCAGGTGTTTGTTTGGAAGGAAAGCCTTAAATTGCTATTAGTGGATAGGGTCTTGGAAACCAATGTTATCCTGGGAAAACTTCAAAGGGAGTTGTAGAATCGATTTCATAATTCTCAAAAGATCAATTATATGCTGTTTTAATGGGGCTGAAGCAGGTTACCACACTAACCACGTTCCATGAAGAATTTGAAAAGCTGTCAGCGTCTAAGTAGGAGGTATTGATGGACAGTTATCTGGCATATTTTTGAATGGACTAAAAGAGGAACCTTGTACCATGTGTAACTTTCTAAATGTCTAGAAAGTTTGTGACTAGATATTCATAGGTTATGTATTATATAACTAAAACTTATTCGTGTCTCAGGGTGTTATTTATGGTGTTGGCAGTGTCCTAGTGATTTCTTGTTGTAATATCAATGTATCTAGTCTGAAACATCAATATTTTTTCCATTATTTATTATTTCAGTAGTAAAGTCAACATGTGCCTTTTGGAAATTGTAAAAAGACCGCTTTTGAGCAAGTTGATAATCTTATGAGAAAATGTCCGACTATGATCTAAAATTTGTAAGTTATTACTAACATAAGACAGTAGCCTATGATGTCATATATAAGGTTGAGAATGAGAAATTTATGAGCAGTCAAAGATAATATTATCAGGTGAATATTTTCTCAAGGATTATATACTCTATAAAGTTCACATAATGTCAAAAACTAAATGGTAATCTATTTGCTTTAATCCATGTAATATATAAGAAAAAAATGACATAAAATATTAAGTTAATAAAATAATGACTCGCAAATATATACTCTCTTAAGTTTCGTGTCATCAAAGCAAAATAAGAAGCTTGCAATGTTAACAACTCATCACTTGTAAAGTGTTAGAAGTAATAGAGATAGGCCCTGTTAAAAGTTGTACAACATTAGCCCCTATTGTTTAGTTTGACTATGTCTGCTGTATAGCTATATTTTAGCTTTCAGTTGCTAGTTGTTTTCTTTTAACGTGATAGTTTTCATATTGTGTAGTATTTGCCGAATTGTGTTCCTAATGTTTAGGTGAGTTGGTTTAGTTGAATTACAGTAGTGGTTTAGTGGGAATGTGATTCCATAATATGTAAACCTATATAAGGCTACAGAGCTATTGAATAAACTCATCCAGTAACAATCTCAGCAACAGAATTTGGCTATCTTTTATTCTTCCTGTTATTTCCTTTTACAAGTATAGATTTCTATATTAGAGTTGTCTTGGTCAGTCCCTCCCTTGATATTTGATATGAATACCGCGAGGCACATCAAGTAAAATTTTACCCAGGAAGAACTGATTTGTAAAAAGATGCAGATTCCATTTTCTGTGATTTTAAGTACGTTCGTCCACATTGGAACTTGGAGCTGGCAAGATGTTTGGTGAACGGGAATGAGGTGTCTGTTCACTTTTCGGATATAATAGAGAAGAATGACATTAAGCACTATGAAGATAAAAAATTTACTTCTAGGAAGTTTATTATAATGTCTATTTTCTATCAATCGTGAAATTTACTAGAATCGTAGAATGGGTATAGGTGATGAAGTTGGCTATAACGGTATTCTTATTTGTAAAAGTCAATTTTTGAATTATTTTCTAAGGTTCGTGACTCACAAATTAGGCATGTATTTTTCCATTTGTGCTTCAGATTGGATTATCTTGATTCTCAAAACAAAATTATGCTTTTATGTACTTGCATAAAATTGGCGGACAGTTGTGTAATGAATCAAGAATTAGGACGAAAACAGTTATTTGATTGTGCAAATATTTCTACACCCTCGATGGATATTAGTTAAACTCTTATTTTTGTCCCGAATACGTAAAATAACAATCTAATTTGATTTATTATCCCAAACTTAAATGTCAAAATGACACATTTATTCTATGTTATAAGTCTTCTCTTCAAAGCCCTGATGAAGCAAGTTTGAAATTTAAATATACTAACAATTTTTTCCGATTCCCGCTCAAAGTCGGAGTAGAAAATCTAATTTGTATCAAGAATACCTTATTAAGAAACTTGGGATTTAATATAGTTCATTTGTAACAGTAACAACAATTGAATGGATGACACCACCAACTTAATATAAAGATTTCGTTATCAATCTTCCAAATTGACCTACCATTTTTATGAAATCAAAACTTAACAAGCAACATAGGGGTGTGGGGATAGGAAATCGGTATCACATAGGGTTAATTGTGCTACTCTATAGTGATGAACATTCATGAATATGCTAAGTCATATTCATTGATGCTAATCACCTTTTGATCTCAAATCATCTATGCATATAATCTCCTTTCGGTCTAATCTAAATGTCAATCTAAACAACCCAATACCTTGCACTATTCTCCTTTCAAGAATCGGGAAAATAGATCCAACCCATAACCTCTTTTTCAAGCAAGTAACACACATCAAACCTATATTACTAGAATTGAACTAATTACTCACTCCTATTAGACTCTTTTGAGCATTAACAAGAGATCGAAATTACGATTTATGTTTGCATCCTTAATCCTTAAGTTAAAGTCATGGTAATTAGATAAAATTCATGTATGAAAAAAAATAAAACAAAGTATAGAACAACACCACTAAAATTAAATCAACGCCCAACTCCATTTTAGCACCCCCTAGATCTTGGGGTTTAAGCAACCCATCAAAAAAGTAAAGAAAATATATCTTCCATGAAAGCAACCATGGTAACTTGAAATAAAGGAATTAAAGTAAACACACGTTTGATTCAACTTCAATTTTTCAAATTCAAATTCCAAGTTATAAAACACCAAAATCTAGAAATGTGATCTACATAGGTAAAGTTCTCTAAAAACTCTCTTTACCTCTCAAAAGAGAACCTTTTGAACTATTCTAAACTTTCTAAATACTATATCCTTTGGGATATTTATAATTTTCAAAAAATTGGCCCAAAATCTTTTCCACGACTGACTCAATGAGATTAGTCTGACTCACCATACCTTCTAGGTGAATTGTTTTTATCTCCTTAGCTCGCCTGATGATGCTCTAAGATTTAGGTGATTTAACCTCGGTTGCAGAACTCGATTAAGTCTAGTTTTCATGTTTTTCAAATCATCGAGTACCACCTTGGTTCTTCTTTCAAGCATTAAAGATTCTCTTTACACACTATCACTTCGGACGATGTACAATAGGATCACCTTTCTCGTTCAGCGTATCTCGATCTCCATTGGAGTCCGTCAACCACTTTGATAGACACAAGTGTTATACATTATAAATTTGTACGAGCTCGTTCTTATTTGGACATCCTCTCTTCATTTTAGGTGATCAATAATATTTACTTTGCACTTATGTTTTGTATCTTATACTATTCTTTCAAACATTAGTCCTTGCCTTGTCCAGTTGTCTTCAGAGTTGCAAATTATCAACACTCTATCAAAATAAGAAAAAAATAGCTATTGAGGACACTTAATATTGAGATAAATGGACATTAAATTGGTGCAAATCTACAAACCATTAACAACCCCAACTTAAAATTTTGCTTCTCTTCAAGTATATCAAGAACACGGAAACCTCAAAATGGATAACTTCAACGGTACTTAATGAGAGCTAACATGCAAGTGCCAAAGCAAGACTACTATCCATGACATGTTACCATTAATCATGATCACAAACTTCAAATGATGACTAGATAGTATCAAAACAATCTCAAGCTTACTTTAGCCTCCGTCTAATGCAGAACACGTTTTAAAAAATGCATTCGAGTGTTCATCAAGAACGATTTCATGTTCTCACAAAGCAAATCAACAAAGGTTGTCATGACACAAAGTACACCGTAGACGTGAAATGATATGTAAGACCCTGAGAGGCCCTACATAAGTCACTTAGAATACATCATATAAAATAACAAAATGTAACAAATCTAAAAGACAGTTTATAGCATAAAAGAGTTTGTCAAAATCAGCAGAAGTATGACAATATCGCAAGCCATTCTAATACAAAAGAGTAATTAAGAAGTAACCCATCATCAGGTTCAAATTGAAATGAAAAGACAATACAAAATAAAGGCTTGGTCCTTCGAATCTGAGGACTCACCAATCTTCAAACTTATAATAAAAGATCCCTAGCCACAAATATGTGGAATAGGAGCGTCACAACGTACACTAGTGGTGCAAGAGTATGCGTTAATACACAGATTTACTAAGTATGATAGCAATGCATAAAAGTTATGAAATCATGCTAAAGGGACATTTTCATAATATGCAAAGGCTAAGTAAAAGGATAAGATTAAAGGGTTAGATAACATAAGTCGTAATCATGATCAATTCAAGTAAAATCATCTTTTGAGAAAAACTTAAAATTTTGCTTCTCTTCAAGTATATCAAGAACACAGAAACCTCAAAATGGGTAACTACACCGGTACTTAATGAGATCTAACATGCAAGTGCCAAAGCAAGACTACTATCCATGACATGTTACCATTAACCATGATCACAAACTTCAAATGATGACTAGATAGTATCAAAACAATCTCAAGCTTACTTTAGCCTTCGTCTAATGCAAGAACACGTTTTAAAAAATGCATTCGAGTGTTCATCAAGAACGATTTCATTTTCTCACAAAGCAAATCAACAAAGGTTGTCATGACACAAAGTACACCCTAGACGTGAAATGATATGTAAGACCCTGAGAGACCCTACATAAGTCACTTAGAATACATCATATGAAATAACAAAATGTAACAAATTTAAAAGACAGTTTATAGCATAAAAGAGTTTGTCAAAATCAGCTGAAGTATGACAATATCGCAAGCCATCTAATACAAAAGAGTAATTAAGAAGTAACCCATCATCAGGTTAAAATTGAAATGAAAAGACAATAAAAAATAAAGGCTTGGTCCTTCTAATCTGAGGACTCACCAATCTTCAAACTTATATTAAAAGATCCCTAGCCACAAAGATGTGGAATAGGAGCGTCACAACGTACACTAGTGGTTCAAGAGTATGCGTTAATACACAAATTTACTAAGTATGATAGCAATGCATAAAAGTTACGAAATCATGCTAAAGGGACATTTTCATAATATGCAAAGGCTAAGTAAAAGGATCAGATAAAAGGGTTAGATAACATAAGTCGTAATCATGATCAATTCAAGTAAAATCATCTTTTGAGAACATTTTTGATACTTCTTGAAGTGATCTTAGTTTATTATTGTGGGAAGTAGCCTCAACCAACATAGAGACCATGTGAGTTATAACATAGAATTCGGTGTCTACCACAACAAAAAGAGGTGTCCTACTTGACAAGGTAAGACCGTGAACATTAAACTTAGGTGGATCCACTAGATAATGTTTATGTAAGACAACATACTATGGGGGAATATAGGTATGGGATAAAGATATTGCTACTAGAAACCTGACCTCAACTACGGAAGAGCTTCCATCTCAATATCCTCTCTATTCTAAGCATAAATTCACAAAGTAGTTGTTAATCTTAACTGTTGTCTTTAAGAAACACGGGTAGTCTCTTCTTGTCTTATCATGGGATATATGCTCAAACAATGCATCCGAAAACCTTTCACCATCCATGATCTTTTCAGAATAGCTTTTAAGACCCATAGTCATTCACTACATGGTAGAAATTCCCTACTTCTGATGGAAATACTTTTTAAATTGTGGTCTATAATCATTGATGGCATATCTGGATACCATACTAATCAAGACCTAATTTAGGAAAATAGCCTGAAAAACATTGATGGAAAGTCTAGATGTCAATCATGTCATGTGGTCAAATTCATAGTAGTATCTACATCTATAAGTTTACTTGAATCACAAGCATTAAACATGAATTCTTTTCAATAAATTCATATATTTCATCATATTTTCAATGTCAGAGCATCATTTATATCTATTTCATAAAGAGAAGACATGCATATTTTCATAAATTCATTTTTCATGGGTTATATTTTATAAAGAGAACACATGCATATTTTCATAAATTCATTTTTCATGGGTTATATTTCACAAAGAGTAGACATGCATATTTTCATAAATTCATTTTTCATGGGTTATATTTCATAAAGAGAAGACATGAATATTTTCATAAATTCATTTTTCATGGGTTAAGACCTAGGTTATATCATCGTAACATAGAAATCATGGTTATGCATGGGTTCATGGGAAATAAACTTAAAATCATCCAGTTTCTTAAATTGATGAATAAAAGTCATGAAAAAATCAAGTAAATCAATATTGAAAGGAACCATGACATCGAAGAAAGGCCTAACTTAAATTAGAGATCTCTAACTTTATAAATTGGAGAATTTAGGAACCCTATGGAGGAAAGGTCTCCATGGGTGAACATTATCATACCTTGTAGTTCAAAGCTCACAAGAAATGGAGAATTGAAGACTTGATCTTGAAACCCTAACTTGACTTCTTCTTCTTCTTCCTTAGAGAGAGAAATATTTGAGAGGAGGAGCTTGATAAATTTTGGAAATTTGAGAGAATGAATTCAGTTCGGGTGAATAGGCGGTTTAAAATCATTATATAGAGCTTTGGGTAGAAGGAAAAATGACATAAAATATGGTTAAAGCGATTGGGAAAATACCCAAAATCCCCATTAAAATAAGTGTCGGGCCTCATTAATGTCTGGACCTATGGTCCATTGGTTAGACCATGGACCATCCTGGTCAGCCGTGGGTGGGATCAGAGACTTCCCATATTGAACCCCCATAGATGGATCCATGTATAGTTTGTGGGTCAATTTACGGGCAATACATCCCATCGTGGCTTCTAAGTTTTATCTTAAAATTCATTATGTGCCAGACCAACCTACGAGTCGTGGATAGGAAAATGGACCATCCTGATTGACCATATGAAAAAAGCTTAAACCTTGACTCTTTAGGAAAATCTAGACTTGCCAACCACAGTCCTACCTACGCTCTGTGTATTAGACCACGGATCATTAGTGGCATCCGCCAGTACTGGCACCATATTCTGAAAAGTTGTAATTTCCTATATTTTTAATGTCAAGTGTTACATTATCTTCCCCTTGGGATCATTCGTCCTTGAATGAGATTTAAGAAATCATAAGGATTTTAGGATCTTTAAGCTAATAGCCAAACATGAATGCAATCATATAAATGCACGTATTCGAGGAGGAAACATTAACTTCAAGCTAAAGCATCTCCAAAATATCATTTCATATTGTTTATATGTAACTCATACTCAAATGCACATTAACATGAAGCAATCAATTAAGCTAAATCATATCTTTGAAAATCAGCTTTACTTCATCATGCATGCATGAGGATGACTAAGACACACGAGTCCTAAAGAGTGAACCATGATGGCTAAGGATTCAAGATAGATCTAGAGATAGAAGGAAAAGGGTAGGGACACCAAGACATAACATCGCCATGGAACTTTCACACCTACCCACCATAATAAGGAGCTATTCCAAAATCAATATAGTTCTAGTCACATTAACCATGAAGCACACTATCTCCCCCTTGGCAGCAAACCGCATTAGTTTTTCAAATCCATATCCTTCAACCCAACCATAACACCAAAGTCTTAACAGCAACTAAACTATTGACACAAGTAAACACTTAAGAAGTTTCCACTAGGATTTCAAGGACTACTCCAAACACAATAACCATACACAAAGTCTTACCATACCCAATAAAACACTATCAATCAATGCATAACCACAAGCTAAAATACCCTATTTCACAAATTATCGCATTTGGGGAACCCTCACAATCTTGTCGAGTTTAAAGAGCATAAAACTTATCTTGTTTCTAACCACCACTTGGACATGAGGAAGGGTAGTGTTGATCTCATCGATGATTATCTCCCTAACTTCATGCAACCTAAGGGCAATCCCTTATCTTACAATTCATTTTTCCGAGACCAAAACATGAATTTAAACTGGATAGTTACTCCCTATTACATATTCTCCCACACTCGCAACACTCGAGCTATATTTGCTCACTACTACCACTATCCCTTAAATGTGAGAACTCATTGTCATCCACTTTTTCCCTCTTTGGATCACTGATTTTCCCCTTAAGTTTTTCTTCTTCTATTTGTTGTGAATGAACCATAAAAAGTGACATATTCATCTCCTTAATAATCATGTCAGTTAGGCATTCTTTGACCAAATAAGTTGGAATCACCTAACACAAAATACTAATCCTTACCCTTAGATCGGCAACATAGTTAGATTTCAAAGCATACTCCTTCACTCTCATATCCCCTTAATGAAGGTTAATAATCTCAAGTACACTTGCCTCCCTCATCTCAAGGGGAATTAACCTATCAAGAAAAGGAAATTTCTCCCAATCAAGAAGACCCTCTCTACAAAAAATTTTTCTATTGTTTGAACAAAACTTGAGAAACACCCTTAAGTTGATAAACGGCCATTTCCGCCTTTTAAATCGGCGTCGCTCCCATAAGCAGTGTAGATCTTCTAGGATGGTTTGATGTGGGTTATGTTGCATTGATAGGTATTAAGTTTGTTCATCAGGCTATGAACAAAGTTCAACTTATTAGAGAAATCTTGAGTTTGAAGTAAATGCTCGCGTCTAGTTAAAAATTTCACCTATGAAGAGTGTGAAGAGATATAAGAAAAAGGGGAAACATAGTCCCTGAAATGTGAGCCCATAACAAATGTCGAGGCGTATTGGTAAAGTTGGTTATGAGCTTAATTTACCTAATAATTTGGCATCAGTGCTTCCAGCTTTCCATGTATCCTTGTTGAAGAAATGTGTTGGAAATTTGACATATATAGATCTCTTAGAAGGTTCGGGGGTTAAGTAAAATCTTTCTTATGAGAAAGTTTTGATTGGGATTTTAGACTGTCAAGTGGAGAAGTTGAGTAACAAAGAAGTTTCTTTCGTGCAAGTTCTTTGGAGGAATCAGTTACTTGAGGGTGCTACTTGGGAGGTTGAGGCTGATATGATGTCTTGTTATCCTCATCTCTTTCATTCTAATGTTTTTCTAGCTTGAGGTGTTTAGTACTCATGGTTTACTCTTTTGGTGTCATGTGACATAAATATCTCCATGAGTTTCTCATTTATTCATGATTCATGAAAAACTTTGATTTTGAGAATATTAGCTAACTTGATCTATTTCTTCATGTCTATGTGCATATGAGTATGAATTGCATATAGGCTTCATGAAATGATGTATTGAACATGTTTGGCTTGGAGTTGATGTTTCCTCCTCAGATATGTGCATCATGTGATTTCATTCATGATAGCCTGTAGTAAATTCCTACCCTCCTTATCATATCTTAAATCTCATTAGAGGATGAATGTTCCAAAGGGGGAGATATTGTAACACCTCAAATTCAAGAAAGCCTAGAAAAGTAGCCTAGTGGGGAAAGTCACAAGCATGAACTGGACCATGGAACCCTCCACAGAGCCCTTGATGGGCCATGAAGGGGAACATTGTCTGTTAAGGGCCTCGTTGTAAGTCTTGAAGGCCTGCCTCGCATGATTCCTTCTCACGAAGTCATTGATGGCCTGTGGCGAGGATGATGGGCTGTGATGGTTGTCGTATAAGTGACCCACTAGAAAGGGGTCTATCCTTAGCTACTAGCAAGGACCACAACTGCCATAACTACTCATGGGGTCCTTGACGGACCGTAAAGGACACCACGAAGACGGTAGCGTTAGTTTTATGTCAAGGTCTTTTGAGTCTTTTTCTAGTTTTTTTAACCCAATACTATGTCGTTTTTCCCTTAAACCAAGTCCCTATATGAAGGTTTTTACCCCCCCCCCCAAATCACCCAATTCAACTCATTCTCCCTATTTTCAAAAAATAAAAACAAGTCCTCATTTCCAAAAGTATTTGCCTCTCTAAAAAAACTTGAAGAAGAACGAGTTAACCTTGGGTTTCAGGTACACTCTCCCATTCCTACCATTAAAGACACACTTTTGGTATCAAGGTATTCTAGTCTTCATCTATGGAGTCCTTTCCTCCATGGAGTTCCGAAATCCTCCAATTTATAAAGCTAGAAATTCTCAATTGGGTTACGAGTTTCTTATATGTCATGGGTTCCTTTAAATGTTGATTCATTTTATTTATTTATGAACTTTTATGAATAAATTGATATAATTCTATGTTTTATAGATGAATCCACATGAATCCACGCCTAACCCATGTTTTCAAGATTATGATTATTGACAGTGGGCTTTGAACTATAATGAAGAATTATGGAATTATACATGTTCTTGTGAAATTGATGAATTATGATGTAAGTTGCTTTGAGAGTAAATCATATATGTTGTTGTTGTTTTTGTTAATTGTTGTAAAACAAATTATCGCAAAAGAAATACTTAGGTTGAATGGTTTTATCACCTAAATTGAATCAATGTTAAAGAGCTATTCTAATGAAAACTAGCTCAGATTGGTTGCTCAAATGTACCTTTACATGGATGGCATATGACTTAGCTTCGTTTGGAAATATGACGTGCCATCCATGGATAATAAGGACTAGTTAAGAAAATGACTTTTCTGTGGGATATACGCTTAGCATTGAGATGATATTTAAATGAAAGCTCTCTCGTTAGTAGAGGTCAGGTTTCTAGTAGAAATTTTTTTACTTCATACCTATTTTCGTCATTAGCTAGTTAATCTAATGTCACATCCGAGGATCACACCCTAGACGTAACCGGCGGCGGCGTATTCGGAGAGGACTAAGACTAGCCTCTTAGCATACATCATTACATTCATAGGTTAAAAATGCAGAAAATTTAAAACTTTTCTTCTATCTATTATGAGGTTTACATAGACCTCATGCATACACATAATATATTTATATCGAGTATACATAGACCCTTCATATAAGAAGACTACATAGTCTCCTACCTTTATTGCACACACACACACACACACACACACACACACACACATATATATATATATATATATATATATATATATATATATATATANCTTAAACGGATGTCTCATCTCATAACAATCTAAACAAGAGTATAACAATTGGGCATAACCCATACATCAATACAATAAAGGCACATATAGGATATAGAATCTTTACTACACAAATGAAAAGGGAAGAACTAGAAGTCTTATTACTAGGACAACATCAATAGCTTGATAGTTGCATTGCCCTCGGAAAGTGAGGACCTGCCCAACATGGAGAGTGAGAATTCCAAGTCTTCCTTTAAAGTCATCTCAAAAGCCCTTCAACGACAAGAACCTAAAATGTTTCGGAAAAGGGAGAAAATGGGGTTAGCACATCACATGTACTAAGTATGAGACCATATGCAAACACACATCATAAAAATCATGCTAAAACGGACATTTCATTAAAGCATGCTATTTTACATTGAAAAGCCTTATGCACATTCAAGGACCAACAAACTTAAGTCTAATCAAGTAACACATGCACACCACCATACTTGAGCACATAATCAACACAACTCCATCATCAAGTTATAACATCAACAAGCATGTATAAGAGTTCATCACATGCATTATAACCAAAGCAATACAATTACTCATGAAACCTTTTAATGTCCACTAGTGAAATGACTAAGCAAATCCCCATAACCTTACTCAATCAAGTAAACCCAACAAGAACCATAACCAATGTCCAACTGAACATATCATATCATGAAGAGTACATAACATCATACTTAAGCAATAGAGACCAAACATATATTTACAAGGGAATTCAACATCATATGGTGCCATCAACATGTAATATCATCATATACATACCATTTAAATTTATAAGCATATACATACATAAGAATATCCTCCTAAGACTCCCCTCGAGGCTAACTAGTGCAATGTATAGGTAGAGTCTCATACCCCTACCTAGACTAAGTTAAACCTCTTAGGTAATCCTATTTAGAGTTCATTTATTACTTCATTTTACCTTTTGGGAACACTTGCCTTAACTGACATAGACTACAAGAGCTAGGTATGGAATCCGGTGTTGTAAAACCTTACACAGATGGAAGGTGGTCTACCAGCCAAAGTAGAACAAAACATAAATGTAGCTTTCTAGGTAGATCCACTAGCTAGTCTTCCTATGGGGGAAACATAGCTAAGGAACTAGGAGATATGTATGAAATCTCTACACGCCATTTAGCACTGGAGCCTCATCTCATGAGGATCCAAAGGATGAGCATCCCTCATAGAGGAGTCAACACCTCATGTGGAACTATATATAGGGTGAATCTTCCTCTATAGCAAGTAAACACCTCCCATTGTAAAGTTCTCTCGGTGCTAAGCTAAAGTCCCTTTTGAAATGTTTTTAAGTGATCCATTATTATCAACACTTAGTTCAGATCATAGGCTCTATTCCTTATATAATCAACACATTATGTCTCAATAAGAATTACATGAATATTTTCCTTTCATTATAATTCATACATGTGAGGTTAGCACATTTACATATCACATCATGATAAGACACATTGGTAAGTTATCACCATCCTTATAACATTTACATCTTAGCTAACATCTCACAAACCATAGTCAAGACATTTCAATTCAATATCATACAAACACAATAAATCTTGATATAAGATATTCTTCAATGAAGCATAGTGAGTTAATAACAAGTAATCATAATCGAAGTATTGAATTGAGATCACAAGGCTTACCCAATCTTCTTTATAAGCCATCATCCATGGCTTTACCATCAACCAATCAATTCCACTCAACAATAGGTGTAGCAACATTATACAATAGTAATCTATACACTATTAAGACAATTGTATCATCCCATCCCAATAAACTTGAATTCATAACCTTGGGTTTGACAGAGAAGGGTTAATCATGAATTCTTCAAGAACTAGGTCTAATATCAACCTTACAAGTCCCTAGGAATCCCATAGAATGAATAACATGGTTACAACAATCAACATATTCATAATTCCCCTTCAATTCACACATAAGAACCAAGACTTAGGAAAATTGGGGAAAGATATGATTCATACGAAATTCCATCAATTATCATCAATTACACGACAATCTATGTAATATGAGTCATAGGCAATCATAATTCAGCATAATCAATCATCAATTTCGACTTTAGAAGAAAACTCATTTGTAGAGAAAAGCCCTAAGAATCAGGGTAATTGAAATTCAACTTTGAGAACCTCTTGGGGAAAGGAATCCCAAGAGCGAAGAACCCATACCCTTAATGAAGCTTTATCCCAAAAAATTGAGTGAAAATCTTGGAGACGTTGCTTCTTGTTCTTCAATGGAGGATGAATAAAGAGAGAGAAAGTAGAGAGAAGTTAGAGCAATTTGGGTTTGTGTTTTTGGAGTGGAAAAGTATGGAAATTGACCTAAAGTCAATATATATTCCACCCCCAAAATACCCATACTACCCCTAATTAAGTTGGACTTCCAAAAGTGAAGTCCAACTTGACTTCACTGTGAGGCCCCCTCTCGCCCCATCACCACGCCCCACTTCACGGTCCGTGAAGTGCTCAACCGACCATGGTGGTGGTCGTGGAGTGGTAAGGCAGTAGCTCCCCCCAAGGATCCCCTCTCCATTTCTCCCACCAAAGAAATAACACGGAGCACTTGATCCCTTCCGTGAAGATGCACCACGGCCCGTCAAGTGGCTCGTGGTTCTCTTAGACAGTAGATCACCACCACTCACCAACTCACCTCCTTTTTAGTAAAGGCCTTTTCACGGTAGCCCCTTGCACTCCGTCAAGTTCACCACGAGTCGTGGGGTGGCTCGTGGTGTCTTGGACAGTAGCTAGGCTAACTCTGAATCTCACCCCATGACTAAGGACCCTTCACGAGCTCCCCACCTTGGACGTGGTCTTGACCATGAGCCGTGATCATGCTCGTGAAGAGTGAGCTAGTAGCCTCCCTTCTTGGGCAGCCTTAGCCTCTTATCATTGGCTTGCCCTTGAAGGTTGGCTTCTCACTTGGCCTAGCATCCTTAAGAACTTTTGTGGAACTTATATCTACCTTCATCATCTCACCAAGATTAAAAAAAAAGCCCTTAGACAATTTTTTCAACTCACAAAGACACCCCACTAGCCCAAGTAGTAAGTTCACTAGACGTCATGGACGTTCCTTGAAATTTTAACTCCAAAAATTCCTAAATGTTTTATATTAATCATTTTAGGCCTTTAGACAGTGACACAACCTTTAGACACTAATGTAAGGATCTAGAACACATATTAGACTTTCGGAGTGTTACAACTACAATAACTAGAAGTTCATGGTCTTACCTTGGCAAGTATGACACCTCTTTTCGGTGTGGTGTAGAAATCAAATTCCATGTTAATAGGTCACATGGTCTGACATGTCAGTTAAAGGTAAATCTGCCACAATAATGAACTTAAGTTACTTCTTAAAGTGTCTCATGAAAGTTTAAATATGTTATTTGCAATGACCATGTTTAACTTATGATTTATGTTTTCTCACTCTTTTAATTCATGTTTTTAGTTTGGTCATTGTATTTCATGAAAATGTCCATTTTTAGCATGCTTTATAATGTTTTATGCATGTCTTTCATACTCATTGCATCTTAGTACTAATGCATACTCTTCCATACATTTATGATCCAAATGTAGGGTCCGACGCTCTAGCTTCGCACTCCAAAGCTAGGGGTCTTTATTAGAGATTTGAAGATTGGTGAGTCCTCATGTTCGCAGGACCAAGCTTTTTTTCATTTTGTCCTTACTTTTCAGTTTTGGAGCTGATGTACGGGTTACGTCCAAAGCATTTCTGATTTGAGACATTGTTATTTTTCCATTTCGTCGTATCAAACTCTGTGATTTGATTTACTCTTTCAAATCTCTTATAATTCCTATTTCCGTGTATGAAGAGTGCTCAGTGGATTGTATGAGGCTTTTTGGGGTCTTATACCCCATGTTACACCTAAGGTCTACCTTGGATCGTGATAATATGGGAACCTCAAGTCATAGATTGTGAACCAGTCGAAATTAATGATCAATATATCCACTCAGATGTGAGAATCAAATATCTGAATTTCAAGTTTTTCTTTTATGTAGTATATGGTTTGCATACCATTGAGGATATAAGGAGACTATGGAGAAAGCTGGGGAATATTGATCTGGGACATCATGAGACATGGGTTTCCATGAGAGATTATAAGGTTATCCATAGAGTTGAGGATAAGATCGTTGGTTCCAAAACCTATGAAGCTAAAACTAAGTACTTTGACTCTTTTTTCATGAGATACACGCATGACACTTCTGAGGGTAAATGGTAGGTTTGATTGGGCACTAGTGAAAGCTAGATGGCTACTATTTATTCAACCATTGGAAGAAGAGATAATGGACCCAGAATGCTTAGATCACTCACCTCTATGTGTTACTTGACACAGCATGAAGATAGAATACATAATCCATTAAAGTTTTTAAATCATCTAGTGAAGCATGAGAAGTTCCAGAGTAAAGTACAAAGGATCTGGAAACAAAGACATAACACTGGTACAATGTATGGGTTGTGATTTAAACATAAGAGCGTGAAACAAGCTATGAAAGAATTGAATACCTTCGAATATCATGGAGTGGGAAAGATAAATGGACATGTCCTAAATAGAAGTCAACAAGATTAATTTATTGAGTCGTTGACAAGGCAAGAAATAGTAATGGCAATATTACTAGGCATATTTTTTAAAAGGACTTGGGAAAGCATGGGAGAGGAAATCACAGATTCTTTCTTGCATTTCTTTTCAACATGTATAAAGTGTAAATCCATTGATTCACCTTGTAACTTTGATTCTTAAAGTAATACATTCTTCAAAAATATCTGAGTATAGACAAATGGATATATATATGTAATCGACAGTGAACACATACATTCTATCATCTATAGCTATCCATATGGCTCTTGACACATATAGTATAGCATAACAAAAGGGACAAGGCATAAGTATCCCTTATACTATGACCAAAATCTCTGAAGACATATTTTAACTAAATTAAGGTCCTATTACTCCACTCGAACTCATTTTTATTGTAATTTTGTACACTTTGTGGTGGCACACTGCATGACTCCACATAGTTGAGGTGTGTGTGAGATATTTGGATACCACGTAAGCTAAAAAGTATGCAAAATTATTTTAAAATGGATCGAAAGGATAATAAGACCTTAGTTTAATTAATGTGTCTTTAAAATTTTGTCATAATCTATGGGATAGTTATATCATATTTCTAAAAGAAAAAATT